>NW_025216023.1:0-2986 GCF_014825855.1 Bombus pyrosoma | reverse complement strand
TATGACGTATAACGTAGTATAGTATTACGATATAGCGTATAACGTTATATGGTATTACGATATAACATATAACGTTATATGTTACTACGATATAGCGTTTAACGTTATACGGTATTTCGATATAACATATAACGTTGTATAGTACTACGTTATGACGTATAACGTTGAATAGTATTACGTTGTGACGTATAGCGATGTGTAGTATGATGACGTAACGTATAACGTTATATAGTAATACGTTTTGACTTATGACGTTGTATAGTATTACGTTATGACGTATAACGTTGTGCAGAATTTCGATAGAACGTATAACGTTATATGTTACTACGATATAGCATATAACGTTATACGGTATTACGATATAACATATAACGTTGTATAGTACTACGTTATGACGTATAACGTAGTATAGTATTACGTTATGACGTATAACGTTGTGCAGTATTATGATATAACGTATAAAGTTATATGCTATTACGATATAGCGTATAACGTTGTACGGTATTACGATATAACATATAACGTTATATAGTTCTACGTTATGACGTATAACGATATATAGTATTACGTTATAACGTGTAACGGCATATAGTACTACGTTATGAAGTATAACGATGTGTAGCATTATGATATAACGTATAACGTTACATGGTATTACGTTATAACGTATAACCTTATGCAGTAATACGATATAACGTATAACGTTATATAGTGATACGTTATTACGTATAACGTTGTGTAGCATTACGATATAACATATAACGTTATATGCTACTACGATATAGCGTGTAACGTTATACTGTATCACGATAAAACATATAACGTTATATAGTACTACGTTATGACGTATGACGTTGTATAGTATTACGTTATGACGTATAACGTTGTGCAGTATTATGATATAACGTATAACGTTATATGTTACTACGATGTAGGGTATAACGTTATACGGTATTACGATATAACATATAACGTTATATAGTACTACGCTATGACGTATAACGTTGTATAGTATTACTTTGTAACGTATAACGATATATGGTATTACGTTATAGCGTATAACGACATATAGTATTACGTTATGAAGTAAAACGGTGTGTAGTATTATGATATAACGTATAACGTTATATGTTACTACGATATAGCGTATAACGTTATATGGTATTACGATATTACATATAACGTTATATTGTACTACGTTATCGCGTATAACGTTCTGTAGTATGATGATATAACGTATAACGTTATATAGTACTACGTTATGACGTAAAAAGTTGTATAGTATTACGTTATGACGTATAACGTTGTGTAGTATTACGATATAACACATAACGTTATATGTTACTACGATATAGCGTATAACGTTATACGGTATTACGATATAACATATAACGTTGTGTAGTACTACGCTTTGACGTATAACGATATGTTGTATTATGATATAACGTATAACGTTACATGATATGACGTTATAACGTATAACCTTATACAGTATTACGATATAACGTATAACGTTACATAGTAATACGTTATGACTTATAACGTTATATATGCTACGTTATGACGTATAACGTTCTGTGGAATGATGATATAACGTATAACGCTATATGCTATTACGATATAGCGTATAACGTTATACGGTATTACGATATAAAATATAACGTTATATAGTACTACGTTATGACGTATAACGTTCTGTAGTATGATGATATAACGTATAACGTTATATAGCACTACGTTATGGCGTATAACGTTGTATTGTATTAAGTTATGACGTAAAACATTTGGCAGTATTATGATATAACGTATAACGTTATATGCTATTAAGATATAGCGTATGACGTTATACGGTATTACGATATAACATATAACGTTATATAGTACTACGTTATGACGTATAACGTTGTATAGTATTACGTTGTAACGTATAACGGTATATATTATTACGTTATAACGTATAACGGCATATAATATTACGTTATGAAGTAAAACGGTGTGTAGTATTATGATATAACGTATAACGTTATATGTTACTACGATATAGCGTATAACGTTATATGGTATTACGATATAACATATAACGTTATATAGTACTACGTTATGACGTATAACGATATATAGTATTACGTTATAACGTATAACGACATATAGTACTACGTTGTGACGTAGAACGATGTGTAGTATTATGATATAACGTACAACGTTACATGGTATGACGTTATAACGTATAACCTTATGCAGTATTACGATATAAGGTATAACGTTATATAGTAATACGTTATGACTTATAACGTTGTATAGCATTGCGATATAACATATAACGTTATATGCTACTACGATATAGCGTGTAACGTTATACTGTATCACGATATAACATATAACGTTATATAGTATTACGTTATGACGTATGACGTTGTATAGTATTACGTTATGACGTATAACGTTGTGCAGTATTATGATATAACGTATAACGTTATATGTTTCTACGATATAGCGTATAACGTTATATGGTATTACGATATAACATATAACGTTATATAGTACTACGTTATCACGTATAACGTTCTGTAGTATGATGATATAACGTATAACGTTATATTGTACTACGTTATGACGTAAAACGTTTTATAGTATTACGTTATGACGTATAACGTTGTGTAGTATTACGATATAAGATATAACGTTATATGTTACTACGATATAGCGTATAACGTTATACGGTATTACGATATAACATATAACGTTGTGTAGTACTACGCTTTGACGTATAACGATATGTAGTATTATGATATAACGTATAACGTTACATGATATGACGTTATAACGTATAACCTTATACAGTATTACGATATAACGTATAACGTTATATAGTAATACGTTATGACTTATAACGTTATATATACTACGTTATGACGTATAACGTTCTGTGGTATGATGATATAACGTATAACGCTATATGCTATTACGATATAGCGTATAACGTTAT
>NW_025216022.1:0-1535 GCF_014825855.1 Bombus pyrosoma | reverse complement strand
AACGTTATATAGCATTATGATATAAGGTATAACGTTATATAGTATTACGATGTAACGTAAAACGTTATATAGTATTACGATATAACGTATAACATTATATAGTATTACGATATAACGTATAACGTTATATAGTATTACGATACAACGTATAACGTTATATAGTATTACGATATAACGTATAACGTTATATTGTATTATGGTATATAGTATAACGTTATATTGTATTACGATATAACGTATAACGTTATATAGTATTACGATATAACGTATAACGTTATATAGTATTACGATATAACGTATAACGTTATATAGTATTACGATATAACGTATAACGTTATATAGTATTACGATATAACGTATAACGTTATACAGTATTATGATATATAGTATAACGCTATACAGTATTACGATATAACGTATAACTTTATGTAGTATTACGATATAACATATAACGATATATAGTATTACGATATAACGTATAACGTTATATAGTATCACGATATAACGTATAACGATATATAGTACTATGATATAACGTATAACGTTATATTGTATTACGATATAACGTATAACGTTATATGGTGTTACGATATAACGTATAACGATATGTGGTATTACGATATAACGTATAACGATATGTGGTATTACGTTTTAACGTATAACGTTATATTGTATTATGATATAACGTAAAACGATATATAGTATTGCGATATAACGTATAATGATATATAGTATTACGATATAACGTATAACGTTATATAGTATTGTGATATAACGTACAACGATATATAGTATTACGATATAACGTATAACGTTATATAGTATTACGATATAACGTATAACGTTATATAGTACTGTGATATAACGTACAACGATATATAGTATTACGATATAACGTATAACGTTATATGGTGTTACGATATAACGTATAACGTTATATAGTATTATGATATATAGTATAACGTTATATTGTATTATGATATAACGTATAACGTTATATTGTATTATGATATAACGTATAACGTTATATAGTATTATGATATAACGTATAACGTTATATAGTATTGTGATATAACGTACAACGATATATAGTATTACGATATAACGTATAACGTTATATAGTATTACGATATAACGTATAACGTTATATAGTATTGTGATATAACGTACAACGATATATAGTATTACGATATAACGTATAACGTTATATACTATTACGATATAACGTATAACGATATATAGTATTACGATATAACGTATAACGTTATATAGTATTACGATATAACGTATAACGTTATATGGTGTTACGATATAACGTACAACGTTATATAGTATTATGATATATAGTATAACGTTATATTGTATTATGATATAACGTATAACGTTATGTTGTATTATGATATAACGTATAACGTTATATAGTATTATGATATAACGTATAACGTTATATAGTATTATGATATAACGTACAACGATATATAGTATTACGATATAACGTATAACGTTATATAGTATTACGATATAAAGTATAACGT
>NW_025216021.1:0-1535 GCF_014825855.1 Bombus pyrosoma | reverse complement strand
ACGCTACGTAGATGTATGTTATAACGTATAACGTTATGTAGCATAACGTTATAACGTATAACGTTACGTAGTATTACGTTATAACGTATAACGTTATGTAGTATTACGTTATAACGTATAACGTTATGTCATATTACGATACAACGTATAACGTCATGTAGTATTACGTTATAGCGTATAACGTTATGTAGCATTACGTGATAACGTACAACGTTATGTACTATTACGTTATAACGTATAACGTTTTGTCATATTGCGATATAACGTATAAGGTCATGTAGTATTACGTTATAGCGTATAACGTTATGTAGCATTACGTTATAACGTATAGCGTTATGTAGACATATGTTATAACGTATAACGTTATATAGTATTACGTTATAACGTATAACGTTATGTAGCATTACGTTATAACATATAGCGGTATGTAGTATTACGATATAACGTATAATGTCATGTAGCATTACGTTATAACGTATAACGTTATGCAGATATATGTTATAACGTATAACGTTATGTAGCATTACGTTATAACATACAGCGGTATGTAGTATTACGATATAACGTATAATGTTATGTAGCATTACGTTATAACGTATAACGCTATATAGTATTACGTTATAACGTATAACGTTATATGGTATTAGGATGTAACGTATAACGTTATGTAGCAGTACGTTATAACGTATAACGCTATGTAGATATATGTTATAACGTATAACGTTATGTAGCATTACGTTATAACGTATAACCTTATGTAGCATTACGTTATAACGTATAACGTTATATAGCAATACGTTATAAGGTATAACGTTATATGGTATAAGGATGTAACGTATAACGTTATGTAGCATTACGTTATAACATATAGCGATATGCAGTATTACGATATAACGCATAACGTTATGTAGCATTACGTAGTAACGTATAACGCTATGTAGATATATGTTATAACGTATAACGTTATGTAGCATTACGTTATAACGTATTACGTTATGTCGAATATGCTATAAGGTATGGCGTTATGCAGTATTACGATATAACATATAACGTTATTTATCATTACGTTGTAACGTATAACGTTATGTAGCATTACGTTATAACGTATTACGTTATGTAGCATTACGTTATAACGTATAACGTTATGTAGCATTGCGTTATAACGTATAACATTATATAGCAATACGTTATTACGTATAACGTTATATGGTATAAGGATGTAACGTATAACGTTATGTAGCATTACGTTATAACATATAGCGATATGTAGTATTACGATATAACGTATAACGTTATGTAGCATTACGTTATAACGTATAACGCTACGTAGATGTATGTTATAACGTATAACGTTATGTCATATTACGATACAACGTATAACGTCATGTAGTATTACGTTATAGCGTATAACGTTATGTAGCATTACGTTATAACGTACAACGTTATGTACTATTACGTTATAACGTATAACGTTTTGTCATATTGCGATATAACGTATAAGGTCATGTAGCATTACGTTATAACATACAACGTTA
>NW_025216020.1:0-1535 GCF_014825855.1 Bombus pyrosoma | reverse complement strand
CGTCTTATCGTAATACTACATAACGTTATACGTTATAACACAATAGTACATAACGTTATACATTATAACCTAATGTTACATAACGTTATACGTTATATCGTTATACTATATAACGTTATACGTTTTATCGTTATTCTACATAACGTTATACGTTATATCGTTATACTATATAACGTTATACGTTTTATCGTTATACTACATAACGTTATACGTTATAACATAATAGTACATAACGTTATACGTTATAACATAACAGTACATAACGTTATGCGTTATAACTTAATGCTACATAACGTTATACGTTATGTCGTAATACTACATATCGTTATACGTTATATCGTTATACTACATTGTGTCGTACGTTTTATCGTTATACTACATAACGTTATACGCTATAACGTAATAGTACATAACGTTTTACGTTATAACAAAGTAGTACATAACGTTATACGCTATAACGTAATAGTACATAACGTTATACGTTATAACATAATAGTACATAACGTTATACGTTATAACCTAATACTACATAACGTTAAACGTTATATCGTAATACTACATAACGTTATACGTTATAACACAATAGTACATAACGTTATACGTAGTAACATAATGCTAAAAAACGTTATTCGTTATATCGTGATACTACATAACGTTATATGTTATAACACAATAGTACATAACGTTATACGTTATAACACAACAGTACATAACGTTATATGTTGTAACCTAATGCTGCATAACGTTATACGTTATATCGTAATACTACACAACGTTATACGTTATAACACAATAGTACATAACGTTATACTTTATAACCTAATGCTACATAACGTTATACGTTATATCGTAATACTACATAACGTTATACGTTATATCGATATACTATATAACGTTATACGTTTTATCGTTATACTACATAACGTTATACGCTATAACGTAATAGTACATAACGTTATAAGTTATAACATAACAGTACATAACGTTATACGTTATAACGTAACAGTACATAACGTTATACGTTATAACTTAATGCTACATAACGTTATACGTTATATCGTAGTACTGCATATCGTTATACGTTATATCGTTATACTACATAGCGTCAATCGTTTTATCGTTATACTACATAACGTTATACGCTATAACGTAATAGTACATAACGTTTTACGTTATAACAAAGTAGTACATAACGTTATACGTTATAACCTAATGCTACATAACGTTATACGTTATATCGTTATACTACATAACGATATGCGTTATAACACAATAGTACATAACGTTATACGTTATAACCTAATGCTACATAACGTTATACGTTATATCGTAACATTACATAACGTTATACGTTATATCATTATACTATATAGCGTTATACGTCTTATCGTTATACTACATAACGTTATACGCTATAACGTAATAGTACATAACGTTATACGTTATAACATAATAGTACATAACATTATACGTTATAACACAACAGAACATAACGTTATATGTTATAACCTAATGCTACATAACGTTATACGTTA
>NW_025216019.1:0-1536 GCF_014825855.1 Bombus pyrosoma | reverse complement strand
ACTACATTACGTTATACGTCATATCGTACTTCCACATAACGTTATACGTTATAACGTAATACCGTGTAACGCTATATGTCATATCGTAACACCACATAACGTTATACGTTATATCGTAGTACCACATAACGTTATACGCTACATCGTAATACCACATAACGTTATACGTGATATCGCAATACCACATAACGTTATACGTTATAGCGTAATACGATATAACGTTATACGTTATATTCTAATACTACATTAAGTTATACGTTATATCGTAATACCACATAACGTTATACGTTATATCGTATTGCTATATGACGTTATACGTTATATTCTAATACTACATTACGTTATACGTCATATCGTAATACCACATAACGTTATACGTTATAGTGTAATACTATATAACGTTATACGTCATATCGTAATACCACATAACGTTATACGTTATATGGTAGTACCACATAACGATGTACGTTATATCGTAGCACCACATAACGTTATACGTTATATCGTAGTACCGCATAACGTTATACGTTATATCGTATTGCTATATGACGATATACGTTATATCCCAATACTACATTACGTTGTACGTCATATCGTAATACCACATAACGTTATACGTTATAACGTAATACTATGTAACGTTATACGTCATATCGTAACACCACATAACGTTAGACGTTATATCGTATTGCCATATGACGTTATACGTTATATCGTATTACCACATAACGTTATACGTTATAACGTAATACTATGTAACGTTATACGTCATATAGCAACACCACATTACGTTATACGTTATATCGTATTGCAATATGACGTTATACGTTATATCGTAATACCACATAATGTTATACGTTATAATGTAATACTACATAACGTTATACGTCATATCGTAATACCACATAACGTTATACGTTATATCGTAAAGCTATATGACGTTATACGTTGTATCCTAATACTACATTACGTTATACGTCATATCGTAATACCACATAACGTTATACGTTATAACGTAATTCTATATAACGTTATACGTCATATCGTAACACCACTTAACGTTATACGTTATATCGTAGTACCACATAACGTTATACGTTACATCATAATACCACATAACGTTATACGTGATATCGTAATACCACATAACGTTATACGTTATAACGTAATACGATATAGCGTTATACGTTATATTCTAATACTACATTACGTTATACGTCATATCGTAATACCACATAACGTTATACGTTATAATGTAATACTATATAACGTTATACGTCATATCGTAATACCACATAACGTTATACGATATAACGTAATTCTATATAACGTTATACGTCATATCGTAACACCACATAACGTTATACGTTATATCGTAGTACCACATAACGTTATACGTCACATCGTAATACCACATAACGTTATACGTGATATCGTAATACCACATAACGTTATACGTTATATCGTATTGCTATATGACGTTATACGTGATATCGTAATACCACATAACGTTATACGTTATAACGTATTGCTATA
>NW_025216018.1:0-1536 GCF_014825855.1 Bombus pyrosoma | reverse complement strand
GTTATACGTTATATCGTAATACTATATAACGTTATACGTTGTAACGTAGTACTACAGAACGCTATACGTTATATCGTAATACTATATAGCGTCATACGATATATCGTAATACTACATTACGTTATACGCTGTAACGTAATGCTACATAACGTTATACGTTATATCGTAAGACTATATGGCGTCATACGTTGTAACGTAACGCTACATAACGTTATACGTTATATCGTAATACTATATAGCGCCATACGTTTTAACGTAATACTACATAACGTTACACGATATCTCGCAATACTACATAACGTTATACGTTATAACGTAATGCTACATAACGTTATACGTTATGTCGTAATACCACATATCGTTATACGTTATGTCGTAATACCATATAGCGTTGTACGTTATAACGTAGTACCATATAGCGTTATACGTTATATCGTAGTGCTACATAACGTTATACGTTACATCGTAATACCACATATCGTTATACGTTATAACGTAATGCTACAATACGTTATACGATATGTCGTAATGCTACATAACGTTATACGTTATATCGTGAGACTATATGGCGTCATACGTTGTAACGTAATGCTACATAACGTTATACGTTATATCGTAATACTATATAGCGTCATACGTTTTAACGTAATACTACATAACGTTACACGATATATCGTAATACTACATAACGTTATACGTTATAACGTAATGCTACATAACGTTATACGTTATGTCGTAATACTACATAATGTTATACGTAACATCGTAAGACTATATAGCGTCATACATTATATCGGAATACCATATAACGTTACACGCTATAACGTAATGCTACATAATGTTATACGATATATCGTAATACTACATAACGTTATACGTTATATCGTTATGCTACATAACGTTATACGTTATATCGTAATGCTACATAACGTTATACGTTATATCGTAATGCTACATAACGTTATACGTTATATCGTAATACTATATAACGTTATACGTTATATCGTAATGACACATAACGTTATACGCTATAAGGTAATACTTCATAGCGTTAATCATTATAACGTAATAGTACATAATGTGTTACGTTATATCTTAATACTACATATCGTTATACGATATATCGTAATACTATCTAGCGTCATACGTTGTAGCGTAATACTACATAACGTTATACGTTATATCGTAATACTACATATCGTTATACGTTATATCGTAATACCGTATAACGCTATACGTTATATCGTAATACTATATAACGATATACGTTATAACGTAACACTACATAACGTTATACGTTATATCATAATACTATATATCGTCATACGCTGTAACGAAATGCTACATAACGTTATACGTTATATCGTAATGCTACATAACGTTGTACGATATAACGTGTTACCATATAACGTTATACGTTATATCGTAATACTACATAACGTTATACGTTGTATCGTAATGCTACATAACGTTATACGTTATACCGTAATACTATATAACGTTATACGCTATAAGGTAATACTACACAGCGTTAAT
>NW_025216017.1:0-1536 GCF_014825855.1 Bombus pyrosoma | reverse complement strand
TACTACATGACGTTATATGTTATATCGTAATATGGCATAACGTTGTACGTTATAACGTAATACTACATAACGTTATACGTTATAACGTAATACTACGTAACGTTATACGTTATAACGTAATGCTACATAACGTTATACGTTATAACATACATCTACGTAGCGTTATACGTTATAACGTAATGCTACATAACGTTATAAGCTATATCGTAATACTACATATCGCTATATGTTATAACGTAATGCTACACAACGTTATACGTTACATCCTTATACCATATAACGTTATACGTTATAACGTATTGCTATATAACGTTATACGTTATAACGCAATGCTACATAACGTTATACGTTATAACGTAATGCTACATAACGTAATACGTTATAACGTAATACTACATAGCGTTATACGTTACAACGTAATGATAAATAACGTTATATGTTATATCGTAATACTGCATAACGCCATACGTTATAACATATTCGACATAACGTAATACGTTACATCCTAATACCATATAACGTTATACCTTATAACGTATTGCTATATAACGTTATACGTTATAACGTAATGCTACATAACGTTATACGTTATAACGTAATGCTACATAACGTTATACGTTATAACATATATCTGCATAACGTTATACGTTATAACGTAATGCTACATAACGTTATACGTTATATTGTAATACTGCATATCGCTATATGTTATAACGTAATGCTACATAATGTTATACGTTACATCCTAATACCATATAACGTTATATGTTATATCGTAATACTACATATCGCTATATGTTATAACGTAATACTATATAACGTTATACGTTATAACATATGTCTACATAACGTTATACGTTATAACGTAATGCAACATAACGTTATACGCTATAACGTAATACTACATGACCTTATACGTTATATCGCAATATGACAAAACCTTATACGTTATAACGTAATAGTACATAACGTTGTACGTTATAACGTAATGCCTCATAACGTTATACGCTATAACGAAATACTACATGACGTTATACGTTATATCGTAATATGACATAACGTTATACGTTATAACGTAATACTACATAACGTTATACGTTATAACGTAATACTACGTAACGCTATACGTTATAACGTAATGATACATAACGTTATTCGTTATAAGATACATCTACGTAGCGTTATACGTTATAACGTAAAGCTACATAACGTTATACGTTATATCGTAATACTACATATCGCTATATGTTATAACGTAATGCTACATAACGTTATACGCTATAACGTAATGCTACATGACCTTATACGTTATATCGCAATATGACAAAACGTTATACGTTATAACGTAATAGTACATAACGTTGTACGTTATAACGTAATGCTACATGACCTTATACGTTATATCGTAATACTACATACCGCTATATGTTATAACGTAATGCTACATAACGTTATACGTTACATCCTAATACCATATAACGTTATACGTTATAACGTAATACTATATAACGTTATACGTTATAACGTAATGCTACA
>NW_025216016.1:0-1538 GCF_014825855.1 Bombus pyrosoma | reverse complement strand
ACCGTCGGCGCTATCAAATCCAGCGTATTTGCAGTTTTGCATATTCGGGATTCAATATTCAATTCAACGGATCTCCGATGCTATTGATGATATGTCGATAACTCGATGCGCTTTACACAACACATTTGCTGCTAAATACAGAGCACAACAATCGGTTTGCGCCTGGTCATCTCTGGTCTAGGTCAAATCCCGCGTATTTATACTTTTGCATATTCAGACTTCAATATTCAAATGAATGTTTATCAGCTGCTATTGGTCATATGTCGGCGTCAGAATGCGCGTTATACTCCACTTATGCAGCCAAATACGTGGAGCGACATCTGGTTTGGGCTATGCCAACTCTGGTCTAGGTCAAGACCAGCGTATTACCAGTATTGCATATTCAAGCATGAATATTCATCTGACGGTATCTCCGCTGCTATTGGTGATATGTCTACAATTGAATTCCCGTTATACTCCACATATGCTGCCAATACGTTGCATAATATCCAGTTTGCGCTATGTTAACTCTGGTCTCGGCCAAGACCTGCTATTGGTGATATGCCGATAATTCGATGCGCGTTATACACCACATACGTTGCCAAATAGAGTGCATGACATCCTGTTTGTCCTACCGTAACCTTCGGTGCTAACAAAACCAGCGTATTTGAAGTTATGCATATTCGTGATTCAATATTCAATTCAACGTATCTCCGCTGCTATTGGTGATATGTCGATAATTCGATGCGCGTTATACACCACATATGCTGCGAAATATATAGCACACCCTGCTGTTTACGCTATGTCATCTCTGAAACCGGTCAAATCCAATGTACTTATTGTTCTGCTAATTCAGGCTTGAATATCCTATTGAAGGTATCTCCGCTGCTATTGGTGACATATCGATAATTCGAAGCGTGTTGTACTCCACACATGCCGCCAAATACGTGATACGACACCCGGTTTGCGCTATGTCAACTCTGGTCTAGGTCAATACCAGCGTATTTTCAGTTTTGCATATTCAAGCCTGAATGTTCATCTGAACATAACTACGTTGCTATTGGTGATGTCTACAATTCAATGCGCGATATACTTCTCATATCCTGCCAAATACAGAGCACGACATCCGGTTTGCGCTATGTCAACTCTGGTCTAGGTTCAGAGCAGCGTATTTCCAGTTTTGCATATTCTACCTTGATTATTCATCTGAACGTATCCCCGCTGATATTGGTGATATGCGAACAATACCGTGCGCTTTATACTCCCCATATGATGTGAAATACGTGGAGCGACATCCGGTTTGCACTGTGTGAAATCTGACCACTGCCAAATCCTGCGTATTTCCAGCATTGCACGTTCGGTCTTCAATATTCATCTGAACGTATCTCCACTGCTATTGGCGATGTGTTGATAATTTGTCGCGATTTACACTCCCGACATTCCGCCATATACGTGGAACGACATTCGGTTTGCACTATGTCAAGTCTTGTCTAGGTCAAGACCAGCGTATTTCCAGTTTTGCATATTCAAGCATGAATATTAATTTGAACATATATCCG
>NW_025216015.1:0-1538 GCF_014825855.1 Bombus pyrosoma | reverse complement strand
ATATAGTATAACGTTATATGGTATTACGATATAACGTATAACGTTATATAGCGTTACGATATAACGTATATCGTTATATGGTATTACGATATAACGTATAACGTTATATAGTATTAGAATATAACGTATAACGTTATATAGTATTATGATATATAGTATAACGTTATATTGTATTACGATATAACGTATAACGTTATATAGTATCAGAATATAACGTGTAACGTTATATAGTATTACGATATAACGTGTAACGTTATATAGTATTACGATATAACGCATAACGTTATATTGTGCTATGATATAACGTATAACGTTATATAGTATTATGATATATAGCATAACGTTATATGGTAATACGATACAACGTTTAACGTTATATAGTATTACGATATAACGTTATATAGTATTATGATATATATAGCATAACGTTATATGGTATTACGATACAACGTTTAACGTTATATAGTATTACGATATAACGTATAACGTTGTATAGTATTACGATATAACGTATAACGTTATATAGTATTAGAATATAACGTATAACGTTATATAGTATTACGATATAACGTGTAACGTTATATGCTATTACGATATAACGTATATCGTTATATAGAATTACGATATAACGTGTAACGTTATATAGTATTACGATATAACGTATAACGTTATATAGTATTACTATATAACGCATAACGTTATATTGTGCTATGATATAACGTATAACGTTATATAGTATTACGATATATATAGCATAACGTTATATGGTATTACGATACAACGTTTAACGTTATATAGTATTACGATATAACGTATAACGTTATATTGTGCTATGATGTAACGTATAACGTTATATAGTATTAGGATATATAGTATAACGTTATATTGTAATACGATATAACGTATACCGTTATATAGTATTATGATATAACGTATGACGTTATATAGTATTACGATATAACGTATAACGTTATATAGTATTAGAATATAACGTATAACGTTATATAGTATTACGATATAACGTGTAACGTTATATGGTATTACGATATAACGTATATCGTTATATAGAATTACGATATAACGTATAACGTTGTATAGTATTACGGTATAACGTATAACGTTATATAGTATTAGAATATAACGTATAACGTTATATAGTATTACGATATAACGTGTAACGTTATATAGTATTACGATATAACGTATAACGTTATATTGTGCTATGATGTAACGTATAACGTTATATAGTATTAGGATATATAGTATAACGTTATATTGTAATACGATATAACGTATACCGTTATATAGTATTATGATATAACGTATGACGTTATATAGTATTACGATATAACGTATAACGTTATATAGTATTACGATATAACGTATAACGTTGTATAGTATTACGATATAACGTATAACGTTATATAGTATTAGAATATAACGTATAACGTTATATAGTATTACGATATAACGTGTAACGTTATATAGTATTACGATATAACGTATAACGTTATATAGTATTACGATATAACGCATAA
>NW_025216014.1:0-1538 GCF_014825855.1 Bombus pyrosoma | reverse complement strand
TATACGTTCTGACGTAATACTACATAACGTTATTCGTTTTAACGTAATGCTACATTACATTATACGATATAACGTAATGCTACATAACGTTATACGTTATATCGTAAAGCTACATAACGTTATACGTTCTAACGTAATACTACATAACGTTATGCGTTATAAGGTAATGATACATAACGTTATACGTTATAACGTAATATTACATGACGTTATTTGTCTTAACGTAATGCTACATAACGTTATACGTTGTAAGGTAATGATACAAGACGTTATACGTTATAACGTAATGCTACATAACGTTATACGTTATAACGTAGTTCTACATAACGTTATACGTTATATCGTAATACTATATAACGTTATGCATCATATCGTAAAGCTATATAACGTTATACGTTATAACGTAATACTACATAACGTTATACGTTTTATCGTAATGCTACATAATGTTATACGTTATAACGTAATACTACATAACGTTATACGTTCTAACGTAATACTACATAACGTTATTCGTTTTAACGTAATGCTACATTACATTATACGATATAACGTAATGCTACATAACGTTATACGTTATATCGTGAAGCTACATAACGTTATACGTTCTAACGTAGTACTACATAACGTTATACGTTATAAGGTAATGATACATAACGTTATACGTTATAACGTAATACTACATGACGTCATTCGTCTTAACGCAATGCTACATAACGTAATACGTTACAAGGTAATGGTACAAGACGTTATACGTTATAACGTAATGCTACATAACGTTATGCGTTATATCGTAATGCTACATAACGTTATACGTTATAACGTATTACCATATAACGTTATACGCTATAACGTAATACTACTTAACGTTATACGTTGTAACGTAATACTACATAACGTAATACGTTATAACATAATACAACATAACGTTATACGTTTTAACGTAATGCTACATAATGTTATACGTTATATCGTAACGCTACATAACGTTATACGTTATAAGGTAATGATACATGACGTTATACCTTATAACGTAATACTACACAGCGTTATACGTTATAGCGTAATACTACATAACGTTATACGTTTTATCGTAATGCTACTCAACGTTATACGTTATAACGTATTACCATATAACGTTATACGCTATAACGTAATACTACTTAACGTTATACGTTGTAACGTAATACTACATAACGTAATACGTTATAACATAATACAACATAACGTTATACGTTTTAACGTAATGCTACATAACGATATACGTTATAACGTAATACTACATAACGTTATACCTTATAACGTAATACTACATAGCGTTATACGTTATAGCGTAATACTACATAACGTTATACGTTATAGGTAAATGATTCATAACGTTATACGTTATACGGTAATGCTACATAACGTTGTACGTTATATCGTAAAGCTACATAAAGATATACGTGATAACGTAATACTACATTACGTTATACCTTATAACGTAATACTACATAGCGTTATACGTTATAGCGTAATACTACATAACGTTATACGTT
>NW_025216013.1:0-1538 GCF_014825855.1 Bombus pyrosoma | reverse complement strand
ATTACGTTATAACGTATAACGTTATGTAGTATTACGTTATAACTAATAACGTTATGTAGCATTACGGTATAACGTATAACGTTATGTAGCATTATGATATAACGTATAGCATTATGTAGCATTATGATATAACGTATAACGTTACATAGCATAACGTTACAACGTATAACGTTATGTAGCATTACGTTATAACGTGTAGCGTTATATAGTATTACGTTATAACGTATAACGTTATTTAGTATTACGTTATAACTAATAACGTTATATAGTATTACGTTATAACGTATAACGTTATGTAGCATTACGGTATAACGTATAACATTATGTAGCATTAGGATATAACGTATCACGTTGTATAGCATTACGTTATAACGTATAACGTTATATAGTATTACGTTATAACGTATAACGTTATGTAGCATTACGGTATAACGTAAAACGTTATGTAGCATTATGATATAACGTATAACGTTACATAGCAGTACGTTATAACGTATAACGTTATATATTATTACGTTCTAACGTATAACGTTATGTAGCATTACGGTATTACGTATAACGTTATGTAGCATTATGATATAACGTATAACGTTACATAGCAGTACGTTATAACGTATAGTGTTATGTAGCATTACGGCATAACGTATAACGTTATGTAGCATTATGATATAACGTATAGCATTATGTAGCATTATGATATAACGTATAGCATTATGTAGCTTTAGGATATAACGTATCACGTTATATAGCATTACGTTATAACGTATAACGTTATGTAGCATTATGATATAACGTATAACGTTACATAGCAGTACGTTATAACGTATAACGTTATGTAGCATTACGGTATAACGTATAACGTTATATAGTACTACGTTATAACGTATAACGTTATGTAGCATTACGGTATAACGTATCACGTTATATAGCACTACGTTGTAACGTATAACGTTATATAGTATTACGTTATAACGTACAACGTTATATAGTATTACGTTAAAACGTATAACGTTATGTAGCATTATGATATAACGTATAACGTTACATAGCATTACGTTATAACGTATAACGTTATGTAGCTTTACGTTATAACGAGTAACATTATATAGTATTACGTTATAACGTATAACGTTATTTAATATTACGTTATAACTAATAACGTTATATAGTATTACGTTATAACGTATAACGTTATGTAGCATTACGGTATAACGTATAACGTTATGTAGCATTATGATATAACGTATAACGTTACATAGCAATACGTTATAACGTATAACGTTATGTAGCATTACGGTATAACGTATAACGTTATATAGTACTACGTTATAACGTATATCGTTATGTAGTATTACGTTATTACTAATAACGTTATGTAGCATTACGGTATAACGTATAACGTTATATAGTATTACGTTATAACGTATAACGTTACATAGCAGTACGTTATAACGTATAACGTTATGTAGCATTATGATATAACGTATAACGTTACATAGCAGTACGGTATAACGTATAACGTTATGTAGCATTACGGT
>NW_025216012.1:0-2987 GCF_014825855.1 Bombus pyrosoma | reverse complement strand
AACGTATAACGTTATATAGTATTACGTTATAACGTATAACGTTATATGGTATTAGGATGTAACGTATAACGTTATGTAGCATTACGTTATAACGTATAACGCTATGTAGATATACGTTAGAACGTATAACGTTATGTAGCATTACGTTATAACGCATAACGTTATGTAGCATTACGTTATAACGTATAACGTTATATAGTAATTCGTTATAACGTATAACGTTATATGGTATTAGGATGTAACGTATAACGTTATGTAGCATTACGTTATAACGTATAACGTTATGTAGATATATGTTATAACGTATAACGTTATATAGTGTTACGATACAACGTATAACGTTTTGTAGTATTACGTTATAACATATAACGTTATGTAGTATTACGATATAACGTATAATGTTATGTAGCGTTACGTTATAACGTATAACGTTATGTAGATGTATGTTATAACGTATAACGCTATGCAGATATATGTTATAACGTATAACGTTATTTAGCATTACGTTATAACGTATTACGTTATGTCGAATATGTTATAACGTATGGCGTGATGCAGTATTACGATATAACATATAACGTTATTTGACATTACGTTGTAACGTATAACGTTATGTAGATATATGTTATAACGTATAACGTTATGTAGCATTACGTTATAACGTATTACATTATGTCGAATATGTTATAACGTATCGCGTTATGTAGTATTACGATATAACATATAACGTTATTTAACATTACGTTATAACGTATAACGTTATGTAGATATATGTTATAACGTATAACGATATGTAGTCTTACGATATAACGTAAAACGTTATGTAGTGTTACGTTATAACGTATAACGTTATATGGTATTAGGATGTAACGTATAACGTTATGTAGTATTACGTTATAACGTATAACGTTATGTAGATATATGTTATAACGCATAACGTTATATAGTGTTACGATACAACGTATAACGTTATGTAGTATTACGTTATAACATATAACGGTATGTAGTATTACGATATAACGTATAATGTTATGTAGCATTACGTTATAACGTATAACGTTATGTAGATGTATGTTATAACGTATAACGTTATGTAGCATTACGTTATAACGTATAACGTTATGTAGATGTATGTTATAACGTATAACGTTATGTAGCATTACTTTATAACGTATAACGTTATGCAGATATAATATAACGCATAACGTTATGTAGCATTACGTTATAACGTATAACGCTATGCAGATATATGTTATAACGTATGGCGTGATGCAGTATTACGATATAACATATAAGGTTATTTAACATTACGTTGTAACGTGTAACGTTATGTAGATATATGTTATAACGTATAACGTTATGTAGCATTACGTTATAACGTATAACGATATGTAGCATTACGTTATAACGTATAACGTTATATAGTATTACGTTATAACGTATAACGTTATATGGTATTAGGATGTAACGTATAACGTTATGTAGCATTACGTTATAACGTTTAACGTTATGTAGCATTACGTTATAACGTATAACGTTATATAGTATTACGTTATAACGTATAACGCTATATAGTATTAGGATGTAACGTATAACGTTATGTAGCATTACGTTTATAACATATAGCGATATGTAGTATTACGTTATAACGTATAACGTTATGTAGCATTACGTTATAACGTATAACGTTATATGGTATTAGGATGTAACGTATAACGTTATGTAGCATTACGTTATAACGTATAACGTTATGTAGATATATGTTATAACGTATAACGTTATATAGTGTTACGATACAACGTATAACGTTTTGTAGTACTACGTTATAACATATAACGTTATGTAGTATTACGATATAACGTATAATGTTATGTAGCATTGCGTTATAGCGTATAACGTTACGTAGATGTATGTTATAACGTATAACGCTATGCAGATATATGTTATAACGTATAACGTTATTTAGCATTACGTTATAACGTATTACGTTATGTCGAATATGTTATAACGTATGGCGTGATGCAGTATTACGATATAACATATAACGTTATTTTACATTACGTTGTAACGTATAACGTTATGTAGATAGATGTTATAACGTATAACGTTATGTAGCAATACGTTATGACATATTACGTTATGTCGAATATGTTATAACGTATGGCGTTATGTAGTATTACGATATAACGCATAATGTTATGTAGCATTACGTTATAACGTATAACGTTATGTAGATGTATGTTACAACGTATAACGTTATGTAGCATTACGTTATAACGTATAACGTTATGCAGATATATATTATAACGCATAACGTTATGTAGCATTACAATATAACGTATAACGCTATGCAGATATATGTTATAACGTATAACGTTATGTAGCATTACGTTATAACGTATAACGTTATATAGTATTGCGTTATAACGTATAACGTTATATGGTATTAGGATGTAACGTATAACGTTATGTAGCATTACGTTATAACATATAGCGGTATGTAGTATTACGATATAACATATAACGTTATTTAACATTTCGTTGTAACTTATAACGTTATGTAGATACATGTTATAACGTATAACGTTATGTAGCATTACGTTATAACGTATAACGTAATATAGTATTACGTTATAACGTAGAACGGTATGCAGATATATGTTATAACGTATAACGTTATGTAGCACTACGTTATAACGTATTACGTTATGTAGAATATGTTATAACGTATGGCGTTATGTAGTATTACGATATAACATATAACGTTATTTAACATTTCGTTGTAACTTATAACGTTATGTAGATACATGTTATAACGTATAACGTTATGTAGCATTACGTTATAACGTATAACGTAATATAGTATTACGTTATAACGTATAACGGTATGTAGCACTACGTTATAACGTATAACGTTATGTAGATATATGTTATATCGTATAACGTTATATAGTGTCACGATACAACGTATAACGTTATGTAGTATT
>NW_025216011.1:0-1538 GCF_014825855.1 Bombus pyrosoma | reverse complement strand
AACGTATAACGTTATGTATCATTACGATATAACGTATAACGTTACGTAGCATTACGATATAACGTATAACGTTATGTAGTATTACGATATAACGTGTAACGATGTGTAGCATTACGATATAACGTATAACGTTATGTAGTATTACGATATAACGTATAACGTTATGTATCATTACGATATAACGTATAACGTTATGTAGTAATACGTTATGACGTATAACGCTCTGTAGCATTACGATATAACGTATTACGTAATGTAGTATTACGATATAACATATAACGTTATATAGCACTACGTTATAACGTATACCGTTATGTAGTAATACGTTATGACGTGCAACATTATATAGCACTACGATATAACGTATACCGTGATGTAATATTACGTTATAACGTATAACATTATGTTGTATTACGATATAACGTATAACGTTATGTAATATTACGTCATAATGTATAACCTTATGTAGCATTACGATATAACGTATAACGTTATGTAGTAATACGTTATGACGTATAACATTATATAGTATTACGATATAACGTATAACGAATTGTAGCATTACGATATAACGTATAACGTTATGTAGCACTAATATATAACGTATAACGTTATGTAGTATTACGTTACAACGTATAACGTTATGTAGCATTACGATATAACGTATAACGATATGTAGCATTGTGAAATAACGTATAACGTTATGTATCATTACGATATAACGTATAACGTTATGTAGCATTAATATATAACGTATAACGTTATGTAGTATTACGATATAACGTATAACGTTATGTATCATTACGATATAAGGTATAACCTTATGTAGTAATACGTTATGACGTATAACGCTATGTAGCATTACGATATAACGTATTACGTAATGTAGTATTACGATATAACATATAACGTTATATAGCACTACGTTATAACGTATACCGCTATGTAGTAATACGTTATGACGTGCAACATTATATAGCACTACGATATAACGTATACCGTGATGTAATATTACGTTATAACGTATAACATTATGTTGTATTACGATATAACGTATAACGTTATGTAATATTACGTCATAATGTATAACCTTTTGTAGCATTACGATATAACGTAAAACGTTATGTAGCATTATGATATAACGTATAACGTTATGTAGCATTACGATATAACGTATAACGTTATGTATCAATACGATATAACGTATAACGTTATGTAGCATTATGATATAACGTATAACGTTATGTATCATTTCGGTATAACGTATAACTTTATGTAGCATTACGATATTACGTATAACGTTATGCAGTATTACGATATAACGAATAACGTTATGTATCATTACGATATAACGTATAACGTTATGTAGTAATACGTTATGACGTATAACGCTATGTAGTATTATGATATAACGTATAACGAGATGTTGCATTACGATATAACGTATAACGTTATGTAATATTACGTTATAACGTATAACGTTATGTAGTAATACGATATAACGTATAACGTTATGTAGCATTACGATAAAACCTATA
>NW_025216010.1:0-1540 GCF_014825855.1 Bombus pyrosoma | reverse complement strand
GTTATAACGTATAAAGTCACATATCAATACGATATGATGTATAACGTTATATATTATTACGTTATAACGTATAACGTTATGTGGTATTACGATATGACGTATAACGTAATGTAGTATTAGGATATAACGCATAACGTCATATAGCAATACGATATAACGTATAACGATATGTGGTGTTATGATATGACGTATAACGTTATATAGTATTATGTTATAACGTATAACGCTATGTGGTGTTTCGATATAACGTATAACGTAATGTAGTATTAGAATATAACGTATAACGTCATATAGCAATACGATATAACGTATAACGTTATGTGGTGTTACGATATGACGTATAACGTTATATAGTATTACGATAAAACGTATAACGTCATATATCAAAACGATATGACGTATAACGTTATATCGCATTATGTTATAACGTATAACGCTATGTGGTGTTTCGATATGACGTATAACGTTATATAGTATTTCGATATAACGTACATCGTTATGTGGTACTACCTTATAACGTATAACGTTATGTGGTGTTGCGATATGACGTATAAAGTTATATAGTATCACGTTATAACGTATAACGATATTTGGTATTACGGTATGACGTATAACGTAATGTAGTATTAGGATATAACGTATATCGTCATATAGCAATACGATATAATGTATAACGTTATGTGGTACCACGATATAACGTATAACGTTAAGTGGTGTTACGATAAGACGCATAACGTTATATAGTATCACGTTATGACGTATAACGTTATGTGGTATTACGATATGACGTATAACGTTACACAGTATTACGTTATAGCGTATAACTATGTGGTAGTACGATATGACGTATACCGTCATATAGCAATACGATATAACGTATAACGTTATGTGGTATTACGATATGACGTATAACGTTACACAGTATTACGTTATAACGTATAACGTTATGTGGTAGTACGATATGACGTATAACGTCATATAGTAATACGATACAACGTATAACGTTATATATTATTACGTTACAACGTATAACGTTATGTGGTATTACGATATGACGTATAACGTAATGTAGTATTAGGATATAACGTATAACGTCATATAGCAATACGATATAGCGTATAACGTTATGTGGTGTTACGATATGACGTATAACGTGATGTAGTATTAGGATATAACGTATAACGTCATATAGCAATACGATATAGCGTATAACGTTATGTGGTGTTTCGATATGACGTATAACGTTACATAGTATTACGTTATAACGCATAACGTCATGTGGTAATATGATATGACGCATATCGTAATGTAGTATTAGGATATAACGTGTAAAGTCATATGGCAATACGATATAACGTATATCGTTATGTCGTACTACCATATAACGTATAACGTTATGTGGTGTTACGATATGACATATAACGTTACACAGTATTACGTTATAACGTATAACGTTATGTGGTAGTACGATATGACGTATAACGTCATATAGTAATACGATATAACGTATAACGTTATGTGGTATTACGATATGACGTAT
>NW_025216009.1:0-1540 GCF_014825855.1 Bombus pyrosoma | reverse complement strand
CGATATAGCGTATAACGTTATACGGTATTACGATATAACATATAACGTTATATAATACTTGGTTATGACGTATAACGTTCTATAGTATTACGTTATAGCGTATAACGTTATATGGTATTACGATATAACACATAACGTTATACGTTACTACGATATAGCGTATAACGTTATACGGTATTATGAAATAACATATAACGTTATATAGTACTACGTTATGACGTATAACGTTGAATAGTATTACGTTATGACGTATAACGATGTGTAGTATTATGATATAATCTATAATGTTACATAGAATGGCGTTATAACGTATAACCTTATACAGTATTACGATATAACGTATAACGTCAAATGGTAATACGTAATGACTTATAACGTTATATATACTACGTTATGACGTATGACGTTCTGTAGTATGATGATATAACTTATAACGTTATATAGTACTACATTATGATGTAAAACGATGTGTTGTATTATGATATAACGTATAACGTTACATGGTATGACGTTATAACGTATAACCTTATACAGTATTACGATATACCGTATGACGTTATATAGTAATACGTTATGACTTATAACGTTATATATACTACCTTATGACGTATAACGTTCTGTAGTATGATGATATAACGTATAACGTAATATGCTATTACGATATAGCGTATAACGTTATACGGTATCACGATATAACATATAACGTTATATAGTACTACGTTATGACGTATAACGTTGTATAGCATTACGTTATGACGTACAACGTTGTGCAGTATTACGATGTAACATCTAACGTTATATGTTACTACGATATAGCGTATAACGTTATACGGTATTGCGAAATAACATATAACGTTGTATAGTACTACGTTATGATGTATAACGTTGAATAGTATTACGTTATGACGTATAACGATGTGCAGTATTATGATATAACGTATAACGTTATATACTATTACGATATATCGTATAACGTTATACGGTATAACGATATAACATATAACGTTATATAGTACTACGCTATGAGGTATAACGTTCTGTAGTATGATGATATAGCTTATAACATTATACAGTACTACGTTATGACGTGAAACGATGTGTAGTATTATGATGTAACGTATAAAGTTACATGGTATGACATTATAACGTATAACCTTATACAGCATTACGATATAACGTATAACGTTATATAGTAATACGTTATGACTTATAACGTTATATATACTACGTTATGACGTATAACGTTCTGTAGCATGATGATATAACGTATAACGTTATATGCTATTACGATATAGCGTATAACGTTATACGGTATTACGATATAACACATAACGTTATATGGTACTATGTTATGACGTATAACGTTGTATAGTATTACGTTATAGCGTATAACAGTCTGTAGTATGATGATATAACGGATAACGTTATATGCTATTACGATATAGCGTATAACGTTATACGGCATTACGAAATAACATATAACGTTATATAGTACCAGGTTACGACATATAACGTTGTATAGTATTACGTTATAGCGTAT
>NW_025216008.1:0-1541 GCF_014825855.1 Bombus pyrosoma | reverse complement strand
TAACGTATAACGTTATGTAGCATTACGATATAACGTACGACGTTATATTTTACTACGACATAACGTATAACGATATGTAGTGTTACGTTATAACGTGTAACGTTATATAGTATTACGATATAACGTGTAACGCTATATGGTACTACGATATAACGTATAACCATATGTAGTACTACGTTATAACGTATAACGATATATGGTATTACGATATAACGTTTAACGTTATGTAGCATTACGATATAACGTATAACGTTATGTAGCATTACGATATAACGTATAACGTTATGCAGCATTACGATATAACGTATAACGTTATGTAGTATTACGATATAACGTATAACGTTAAATGGTATTACGATATAACGTATAACGTTATATGGTATTATGATATAACGTATAACGATACGTAGTATTACGATATAACGTATAACATTATGTAGCATTACGATATAACGTATAACGTTATATTTTACTACGTCATAGCGTATAACGATATGTAGTAATACTTTGTAACGTATAACATTATATGGTATTACGATACAACGTACAACGATATGTAGTATTACGATATAACGTATAACGTTCTATGGTATTACGATATAACGTATAACGATATATAGTATCACGATATAACATATAACGTTATGTAGCATTACGATATAACGTACGACGTTATGTAGAATTACGTTATAACGTATAACGTATATAGAATTACGATATAACGTATAACGATATGTTGTCTTCCGATATAACGTATGACGTTATGTAGCATTACGATATAACGTATAACGTTATGTAGAATTACGTTATAACGTATAACGTTATATGGTATTACGATATAGCGTATAACGATATGTAGTGATACGTTACAACGTATAACGTTATGTAGGATTACGATATAACGTATAGCCTTATAAGGTAATATGATATAACGTATAACGATATGTAGTATCACGATATAACGCATAACGTTATGTAGCATTACGATATAACGTATAACGATACGTAGTATTACGATATAACGTATAACATTATGTAGCATTACGATATAACGTACGCCTTTATGTAGTATTACGTTATAACGTATAACGTATATGGTATTACGATATAACGAATAACGTTATATGGTACCACGATATAACGTATAACGGTATATGGTTTTACGATATAACGTTTAACGTTATGTAGCATTACGATATAACGTACGCCGTTATGTAGAATTACGTTATGACGTATAACGTTATGTAGTATTACTTTGTAACGTATAACATTATATGGTATTACGATATAACGTACAACGGTATGTAGTATTACGATATAACGTATAACGATATATGGTATTACGATATAACGTATAACGTTATGTAGCATTACGATATAACGTACGACGTTATATTTTACTACGACATAACGTATAACGATATGTAGTGTTACGTTATAACGTGTAACGTTATATAGTATTACGATATAACGTGTAACGCTATATGGTACTACGATATAACGTATAACCATATGTAGTACTACGTTATAACGTATAACGA
>NW_025216007.1:0-1541 GCF_014825855.1 Bombus pyrosoma | reverse complement strand
AAACGTTATATGTTATATCGTAATACCGTATAACGTTATACGCTATATCGTAATAGCATATAACGTTATACGCTATATCGTAATACCATATAACGTTATACGTTATATCATAATACTATACAACGTTATACCTCATAACGTAGTACTATGTTATATCTTATATCGTAATACCATATAACGTTATACGCTATATCGTAGTAACATATAGCGTTATACGTTATATCATAATACTGCACAACGTTATACATCATAACGTATTGCTATACAACGTTATACGTCATAACGTAATACTATATATTGTTATACGTCATATCATCATACTACAGAATGTTATACGTCATAACGTAATACTATATAACGTTATACGTGATGACGTAGTACTATATACCGTTATACGTTACAACGTAGTACTCTATATCGCTATACGTAACAACGTAATACTACAGAACGTTATACGTCATAACGTAGTATATATAACGTTATAAGTCATTACGTATTACTATATAACGTTATACGTTATATCGTAATACTGTATAAGGTAATACGTTATAACGTCATACTATGTAACGTTATACGTTATATCATAATACTACACATCTTCATGCGTCATAACGTAATACTATACAACGTTATACGTCATAACCTAGTACTATAAAACGTTATATGTTATATCGTAATACCGTATAGCGTTATACGCTATATCGTAATAGCATATAACGTTATACGCTATATCGCAATACCATATAACGTTATACGTTATATCATAATACTCTACAACGTTATACCTCATAACGTAGTACTATGTTATATCTTATATCGTAATACCATATAACGTTATACGCTATTACGTAATACTATACAACGTTATGCGTCATAACCTAGTACTATAAAATGTTATATGTTATATCGTAATACCGTATAACGTTATACGCTATATCGTAATAGCATATAACGTTATACGCTATATCGTAATAGCATATAACGTTATACGTTATATCATAATACTATACAACGTTATACGTCATAACGTAGTACTATACAACGTTATACGTCATAACATAGTACTATAAAAAGTTATATGTTATATCGTTATACGGTATAACGTTATACGCTATATCGTAATAGCATATAACGTTATACGTTATATCATTATACTACACAACGTTATACGTCATAACGGAGTATATATAACGTTATAAGTCGTAACGTATTACTATATAACGTTATACGTTATATCGTAATACTGTATAAGGTTATACGTTATAACGTCAAACCCTGCAACGTTATACGTTATATCATAATACTACACATCGTTTTACGTCATAACGTAGTACTATATAAAGTTATACGTTTCATCATCATACTACAGAACGTTATACGTCATAACGTAGTATATATAACGTTATAAGTCATAACGTATTACTATATAACGTTATACGTTATATCGTAGTACTGTATAAGGTTATACGTTATAACGTCAAACCATGCAACGTTATACGTTATACCATAATACTGTACATCGTTATACGTCATAACGTAAT
>NW_025216006.1:0-1542 GCF_014825855.1 Bombus pyrosoma | reverse complement strand
ATAACGTATAACGTTATGTAGATATATGTTATAACGTATAACGTTATGTAGTATTACGTTATAACATATAACGGTATGTAGTATTACGATATAACGTATAACGTTATGTAGCATTACGTTATAACGTATAACGTTATATGGTATTAGGATGTAACGTATAACGTTATGTAGCATTACGTTATAACGTATATCGCTATGTTCATATATGTTATAACGTATAACGTTATGTAGCATTACGTTGTAACGTATAACGTTATGTAAAATATGTTATAACGTATAACGTTATGTAGCATTACGTTATAACGTATAACGCTATGTAGATAGATGTTATAACGTATAACGCTATGTAGGTAGATATTATACCGTATAACGTTATGTAGCATTACGTTATAACGTATAACGATATATAGTATTACGTTATAACGTATAACATTATGTAGCATTACGTTATAACGTATAACGTTATGTGGATATATGCTATAACGTATGGCGTTATGTAGCATTACGTTATAACGTATAACGTTATATAGTATTACGTTATAACGTATAACGTTATATGGTATTAGAATGTAACTTATAACGTTTTGTAGCATTACGTTATAACGTACAACGCTATGTGGTTTTATGTTATAACGTATAACGTTATGTAGCATTACGTTATAACGTATAACGTTATATAGTATTACGTTATAACGTATAACGTTATATGGTATTAGGATGTAACTTATAACGTTTTGTAGCATTACGTTATAACGTATAACGCTATGTGGATATATGTTATAACGTATGGCGTTATGTAGTATTACGATATAACGTATAACGTTATGTAGTATTACGTTATAACATATAACGTTATGTAGCATTACGTTATAACGTAAAACGTTATATAGTATTACGTTATAACGTATAACATTATGTGGCATTACGTTATAACGTATAACGTTATATGGTATTAGGATGTAACGTATAACGTTATGTAGCATTACGTTATAACATATAGCGACATGTGGTATTACGATATAACGTATAACGTTATGTAGCATTACGTTATAACGTATAACGTTATATAGTAATACGTTATAACGTATAACGTTACGTAGCATTACGTTATAACGTATAACGTTATATAGTATTACGTTGTAACGTATAACATTATGTAGTATTACGTTATAACGTATAACGTTATGTGGATATATGTTATAACGTATGGCGTTATGCAGTATTACGATATAACGTATAACGCTATGTAGATAGATGTTATAACGTATAACGCTATGTAGGTAGATATTATAACGTATAACGTTATATAGTATTACGTTATAACGTATAACATTATGTGGCATTACGTTATAACGTATAACGTTATATGGTATTAGGATGTAACGTATAACGTTATGTAGCATTACGTTATAACATATAGCGACATGTGGTATTACGATATAACGTATAACGTTATGTAGATATATGTTATAACGTATAACGTTATGTAGCATTACGTTATACCGTATAACGTTATATAGTAATACGTTATAACGTATAACG
>NW_025216005.1:0-1542 GCF_014825855.1 Bombus pyrosoma | reverse complement strand
ATAACGTATAACGTTATATACTATTAGCTTACAACGTATACCGCTATGTACTATTACGTTATAACGTATAACGTTATATAGCATTACGTTATAACGTATAACGGTATGTGGTATTACGATATAACGTATTACGTTATGTAGTATTACGTTATAACGTATAACGTTATATACTATTAGCTTACAACGTATAACGTTATGTACTATTACATTACAACGTATAAGGTTATATAGCATTACAATATAACGTATAACGGTATGTGGTATTACGATATAGCGTATTACGTTATGTAGCATGACATTGTAACGTACAACGTTATATACTATTAGCTTATGACGTATAACATACATAACTATTATATAGTATTACGTTATAACGTATAACGTTATATAACATTACCTTATAACGTATAACGTTATGTGGTATTACGATATAGCATATTACGATATGTAGTATTACATTATATCTTATAACGTTATATACTACTAGCTTATAACGTATAACGTTATATAGTCTTACGTTATAACGTTTAACGTTATATAGCATTACGTTATAACGTATAACGGTATGTGGTATTACGATATAACGTATTACGTTATGTAGTATTACATTATATCTTATAACGTTATATACTATTAGCTTACAACGTATAACGCTATGTACTATTACGTTATAGCGCATAACGTTATATAGCATTACGTTATAACGTATAACGTTATGTGGTATTACGATATATCTTACTACGTTATGTAGTATTACATTATAACGTATAACGTTATTTACTATTAGCTTATGACGTATAACGTTATGTAGTATTACGTTATAACGTATAACGTTATATACTAATAGCTTATAACGTATAACGATATGTAGTAGTACGTTATAGCGCATAACGTTATATAGCATTACGTTATAACGTGTAACGTTATGTGGTATTACGATATAACGTATTACGTTATGTAGTATTACATTATATCTTATAACGTATAACGTTATATAGTATTACGTTATAACGTATATCGTTATATAGCATTACGTTATAACGTATAACGTTATGTGGTATTACGATATAACGTATAACGTTATGTGGTATTACGATATAACGTATTACGTTATGTAGTATTACATTATATCTTATAACGTTATATACTATTAGCTTATAACGCATAACGTTATATAGTATCACGTTATAACGTATAACGTTATATACCTTTACGTTATAACGTATAACGTTATGTGGTATTACGATATAACGTATTACAGTATGTAGTATTACATTGTAACGTATATCGTTATATACTATTAGCTTATAACGTATAACGTTATGTAGTATTACGTTATAGCGTATAACGTTATGTGGTATAACGATATAACGTATTACGTTATGTAGTATGACATTGTAACGTATAACGTTATATACTATTAGCTTATGACGTAAAACATTATATAGTATTACGTTATAACGTACAACGTTATATAGCATTACATTACAACGTATAACGGTATGTGGTATTACGATATAACGTATTACGTTATGTAGTATT
>NW_025216004.1:0-1542 GCF_014825855.1 Bombus pyrosoma | reverse complement strand
AACGTATAAAGTAATGTAGTATTAGGATATAACGTATAACGTCATATAGCATAACGATATAACGTGTAACGTTATGTGGTGTAACGATATGACGTATACCGTCATATAGCAAAACGATATAACATATAACGTTATGTGGTGTTACGATATGTCGTATAACGTCATATAGCAAAACGATATAACGTATAACGTTATGTGGCTTTACGATATGACGTATAACGTTATATAGTATTACTTTATAACGTATAACTCTATGTGGTATTACGATATGACGTATAACGTTATGCGGTATTACGTTATAACGTATAACGTTATGTGGTGTTACGATGTAACGAATAACGTTATGTTTTTTTTACGATATGACGTATAACGTTATGTATTAATACTTTATAACGTTTAACGTTATGTGATATTACGATATGACGTATAACGTTATGTGGTATTTCGATACAGCATAAATTTTTTGTGGTGTTACGATATAACGAATAACGTTATGTGGTATTACGATAAGACGTATAGCGTTATGTGGTATTACGATCTAGCGTATAACGTTATGTGGTGTTACGTTATAACGTATAACGTTATGTGGTGTTACGATATAACGAATTACGTTATGTGGGATTACGATATGACGTATAACGTAATGCAGTATTAGGATGTAACGTATAACGTCATATAGCAATACGATATAACGTATAACGTTATGTGCTGGTACGATATGACGTATGACGTTATATAGTATTACGATCTAACGTATATCGTTATGTGGTGTTACGATATAACGTATAACGTTATGTGGTATTACGATCTAGCGTATAACGTTATGTGGTGCTACGTTATAACGTATAACGTTATGTGGTATTACGATATAAGGTATAACGTTATATGGTATTACGATATAACGTGTAACGATATGCGATACGACGATACAGCGTATAACGTTATGTGGTATTACGATATGACGTATATCGTTTTGCGGTATTACGTTATAACGTATAACGTTATGTAGTATTACGATAAGACGTATAGCGTTATGTGGTATTACGATGTAACGTAAACGTTATGTGGTGTTACGTTATAACATATAACGTTATGTGGTGTTACGATATGACGTATACCGTTATAAAGTGTTATGTTATAACCTATAACGTTATGTGGCATTACGTTATAACGTATAACGTTATGTGGTGTTACGATATGACGTATACCGTTATATATTGTTATGTTATAACGTATAACGTCATATAGCAATACGATATAACTTATAACGTTATGTGGTGTTACGATATGACGTATAACGTTATGTGGTATTACGATCTAACGTATAACGTTATGTGGTGTTACGTTATAACGTATAACGTTATGTGGTATTACGATATAAGGTATAACGTTATGTGGTTTTACGAAATAACGTATAACGATATGTGATACTACGATACAACGTATAACGTTATGTGGTATTCCGATTTGACGTATAGCGTTATGCGGTATTACGATATAACGTATAACGTTATGTAGTATTACGTTATAACGTATAACGTT
>NW_025216003.1:0-1543 GCF_014825855.1 Bombus pyrosoma | reverse complement strand
AATCCGATTCGCGTTATACTCCACGTTTGATTCTTTATACCGGACACATCGATTGGTTTGCCCTATGTTAACTCTCTTGCCTGTCAAGTCCAATGCAATTATAGTATTTAAACTTTCAAGGCCAAATAAATCTAATTGATCGTATCTCCCCTGCTATTGGTGTTATCTAGGCAACTCGATGCGCGCTATACTCCACATTGGATACTTTATACCGGGCACATCGTTCGGTTTGCCCTATGTCAACACTTCCCTGTCAAATCCAGTGCAATTATAGTTTTTAAATTCTCAAGGCCAAATAATTCTAATTGAACGTATCTCCGCTGATATTTTGGTTATCAAGGCAATTTGATACGCGTCATACTCCACATTTGATTCTTTATACAGGCCACATGGTTCGGTTTGCCCTACGTTAACTCTCTTCCCTGTCGAATCCAATGCAAGTATAGTTTTTAAATTCTCAAGGCCAAATAATTCTAATTGTACGTGTCTCCGCTGATATTGGTGTTATCTAGGCAACTCGATGCGCGCTATACTCCACATTTGATACTTTATACAGGGCACGTCGTTCGGTTTGCCCTATGTCAACTCTTCCCTGTCAAACCCAATGTAATTATAGTTTTTAAATTTTCAAGTACAAATAAATCTAATTGATCGTATCTCCCCTGCTATTGGTGTTATCTAGGCAACCCGATGCGCGCTATACTCCACATTTGATACTTTATACAGGGCACGTCGTTCGGTTTGCCCTATGTTAACTCTCTTCCGTGTCAAATCCAATGCAAGTATAGTTTTTTAATTCTCAAGGCCAAATAAACCTAATTGAACGTATCTCAGCTGCTATTGGGGTTAGGAAGACAATTCGGAACGCGTTATACTCCACATTTGATTCCCTATACAGGGCACATATTTTGGTTTGCCCTTCGTTAACTCTCTTCCCTGTCGAATCCAATGCAAGTATAGTTTTTAAATTTTCAAGTACAAATAAATCTGATTGAACGTATCTCCGCTGCTATTGGCGTTACGAAGACATTTCGGAGCGCGTTATACGCCACATTTGATTCTTTACACAGGGCACATCGTTCGGTTTGCCCTACGTTAACTCTCTTCCCTGTCAAATTCAATCCAATTATAGTTTTTAAATTTTCAAGCAACCATTCCAAGCGAGCTACGCAGCGTTGAAGAATAGAATTGTAGAAACTATAAACAATACTGACTTCTTATTAACAATGTATAGATTAGCTCCAAAATTATAGGTAAAACCGACAAGCACAAGGCAACGACAACTTCATATGAAAGAAACGGAAATAGGCCAATAGTGTAGAAATAAGTTACAACAACCGCCAACATCGGAGATTTGTACCGCCGTCGCGGAATCGTCTAAGCGAGCCGAATATAGAGGAAGATGTCTGGAAAAGAACAAGAGCAATAACCTGTGAAGAAAAATGTGTAAGTAAATACCCTGATAGAAATCTAAGTCAAAATAGGGATGCTGATCATTTGAAATAATCAACTTTTCAATACAAACACTATTCCGTTACTGTGA
>NW_025216002.1:0-1543 GCF_014825855.1 Bombus pyrosoma | reverse complement strand
AATGTTATACGTTATATCGAAATGCTACATAACGTTATACGTTATATCGTAATGCTACATATCGTTATACAACATAACGTGATAGTACATAATGTTATACGTTATATCGAAATGCTACATAACGTTATACGTTATATCGTAATGCTACATATCGTTATACAACATAACGTGATAGTACATAATGTTATACGTTATATCGTAATGCTACATAACGTTATACGTTATAGCGTAATACTACATATGGTTATACGTTATATTGTAATACTACATAACGTTATACTTTATATCGTAATGCTACATAACGTTATACGTTATATCGTAATGCTATATATCGTTATACGATATAACGTGATAGTGCATAAAGTTATGCGTTATATAGTAACACTACATAACGTTATACGATATAACGTAATAGTACCTATTGTTATACGTTATATCGTTATACTACATAACGTCATATGTAATAACATAATACTACATAGCGTTAGACGGTACAACTTAATACTGTATAACGTTATACGTTATAACGTAATAGTACACAACGTTATACGTTATATCGAAATGCTACATAACGTTATACGTTATATCGTAATGCTACATATCGTTATACAACATAACGTGATAGTACATAATGTTATACGTTATATAGTAATACTACATATCCTTATACGTTATATCGTAATACTACATAACGTTATACGCTATAACGTAATGCTACAAAACGTTATACGCTATATCGAAATGCTACATAACGTTATACGTTATATCGTAATGCTACATATCGTTATACAACATAACGTGATAGTACATAATGTTATACGTTATATAGTAATACTACATATCCTTATACGTTATATCGTAATACTACATAACGTTTTACGCTATAACGTAATGCTACACAACGTTATACGCTATAACGTAATACTACATAACGTTATACGTTATATCGAAATGCTACATAACGTTATACGTTATATGTAATGCTATATATCGTTATACAACATAACGTGATAGTACATAATGTTATACGTTGTATAGTAATACTACATATCCTTATACGTTATATCGTAATGCTACATAACGTTATACGCTATAACGGAATAGTACATAATGTTATACGTTATATCGTAATACTACATATCCTTATACGTTATATCGTAATACTACATAACGTTATACGTTATATCGTATTACCATATAACGTTATACGTTACAACGTAATATTACATAATGTTATACGCTATAACGTAATGCTACTCAACGTTATACGCTATAACGTAAAACTACATAACGTTATACGTTATATCGAAATGCTACATAACGTTATACGATATAACGTAATAATACCTAATGTCATACGTTATATCGTAATACTATATTACGTTATACGTTATAAGGTAATACTACATAGCGTTATACGTTATAGCGTAATACTACATAACGTTATACGTTATATCGTAATGCTACACAACGTTATACGCCATAACGTAATACAGCATAACGTTATACGTTATATCGAAATGCTACATAACGTTATACGTTA
>NW_025216001.1:0-2989 GCF_014825855.1 Bombus pyrosoma | reverse complement strand
ACGTATAACGTTATGTAGATATATGTTATAACGTATAACGTTATATAGTGTTACGATACAACGTATAACGTTATGTAGTATTACGTTATAACATATAACGATATGTAGTATTACGATATAATGTATAATGTTATGTAGCATTACGTTATAACGTATAACGTTATGTAGATGTATGTTATAACGTATAACGTTATGTAGCATTACGTTATAACGTATAACGTTATGCAGACATATATTATAACGCATAACGTTATGTAGCATTACGTTATATCGTATAACGTTATGTAGATATATGTTATAACGTATAACGTTATGTAGCATTACGTTATAACGTATTACGTTATGTCGAATATGTTATAACGTATGGCGTTATGCAGTATTACGATATAACATATAACGTTATTTAACATTACGTTGTAACGTGTAACGTTATGTAGCATTACGTTATAACGTATTACGTTATGTCGAATATGTTATAACATATGGCGTTATGCAGTATTACGATATAACATATAACGTTATTTAACATTACGTTGTAACCTGTAACGTTATGTAGCATTACGTTATAACGTATTACGTTATGTAGCATTACGTTATAACGTATAACGTTATGTAGCATTACGTTATAACGTATAACGTTATATAGCAATACGTTATAACGTATAACGATATATGGTATTCGGATGTAACGTATAACGTTATGTAGCATTACGTTATAACATATAGCGATATGTAGTATTACGATATAACGTATAACGTTACGTAGCTTTACGTTATAACGTATAACGCTACGTAGATGTATGTTATAACGTATAACGTTATGTAGCATTACCTTATAACGTATAACGTTACGTAGTATTACGTTATAACGTATAACGTTATGTAGTATTACGCAATAACGTATAACGTTATGTCATATTACGATATAACGTATAACGTCATGTGGTATTACGTTATAGCGTATAACGTTATGTAGCATTACGTTATAACGTATAACTTTATTTACTACTACGTTATAACGTATAACGTTTTGCAATATTCCGATATAACGTATAAGGTCATGTGGTATTACGTTATAGCGTATAACGTTATGTAACATTACGTTATAACGTATAACGTTATGTAGCACTACGTTATAACGTATAACGTTATAAAGCAATACGTTATAAGGTATAACGTCATATGGTATTAGGATGTAACGTATAACGTTATGTAGCATTACGTTATAACATATAGCGATATGCAGTATTACGATATAACGTATAACGTTATGTAGTATTACGTTATAACGTATAACGTTATGTCATATTACAATATAACGTATAACGTCATGTAGTATTACGTTATAGCGTATAACGTTATGTAGCATTACGTTATAACGAACAACGTTATGTACTATTACGTTATAACGTATAACGTTTTGTCATATTGCGATATAACGTATAAGGTCATGTAGCATTACGTTATAACGTACAACGTTATGTACTATTACGTTATAACGTATAACGCTATGTCATATTACAATATAACGTATAACGTCATGTAGTATTACGTTATAACGTATAACGTTATGTAGACATATGTTATAACGTATAACGTTATATAGTATTACGTTATAACGTATAACGTTATATGGTATTAGGATGTAACGTATAACGTTATGTAGCATTACGTTATAACGTATATCGTTATATAGCAATACGTTATAACGTATAACGATATATGGTATTTGGATGTAACGTATAACGTTATGTAGCATTACGTTATAACATATAGCGATATGTAGTATTACGATATAACGTATAACGTTATATAGCTTTACGTTATAACGTATAAAGTTATGCAGATTTATATTATAACGCATAACGTTATGTAGCATTACGTTATAACGTATAACGCTATGTAGATATATGTTATAACGTATAACGTTATATAGTGTTACGATACAACGTATAACGTTATGTAGTATTACGTTATGACATATAACGTTATGTAGTATTACGATATAACGTATAATGTTATGTAGCATTACGTTATAACGTATAACGTTATGTAGATGTATGTTATAACGTATAACGTTATGTAGCATTACGTTATAACGTATAACGTTATGCAGATTTATATTATAACGCATAACGTTATGTAGCATTACGTTATAACGTATAACGCTATGTGGATATATGTTATAACGTATAACGTTATGTAGCATTACGTTATAACGTATTACGTTATGTCGAATATGTTATAACGTATGGCGTTATGCAGTATTACGATATAACATATAACGTTATTTAACATTACGTTGTAACGTGTAACGTTATGTAGCATTACGTTATAACGTATTACGTTATGTAGCATTGCGTTATAGCGAATAACGTTATGTAGCACTACGTTATAACGTATAACGTTATATAGCAATACGTTATAACGTATAACGATATATGGTATTAGGATGTAACGTATAACGTTATGTCGCATTACGTTATAACGTATAACGTTATGTAGATATATATTATAACGTATAACGTTATGTAGCATTACGTTATAACGTATAACGCTATGTAGATATATGTTATAACGTATAACGTTATGTAGCGTTGCGTTATAACGTAGGACGTTATGTAATATTACGTTATAACGTATAACGTTTTGCAATATTGCGATATAACGTATAAGGTCATGTAGTATTACGTTATAGCGTATAACGTTATGTAGCATTACGTTATAGCGTATAACGTTATGTAGCATTACGTTATAACGTATAACGTTATATAGTATTACGTTACAACATATAACGTTATATGGTATTAGGATGTAACGTATAACGTTATGTAGTATTACGATATGACGTATAACGTTATGTAGCATTACGTTATAACGTATAACGTTATGTAGATATATATTATAACGTATAACGTTATGTAGCATTACGTTATAACGTATAACGCTATGTAGATATATGTTATAACGTATAACGTTATGTAGCATT
>NW_025216000.1:0-1543 GCF_014825855.1 Bombus pyrosoma | reverse complement strand
TTATGACGTATAACGTTATATAGTGTTACGTTATAACGTATAACGTTATGTATTTTTGCGTTGTAACGTATAACGTTATATAGTGTTACATTATAGCGTAAAACGTTATGTAGTATTACGTTATAACGTATAACGTTATGTGGTATTACGTTATAACGTATAACTTTATGTAGCATTACGGTATAACGTATAACGTTATGTAGCAATACAGTATAACGTATAACGTTATGTAGTTTATACGTTATAACGTATAACGTTATATAGCATTGCGTTATGACGTATAACGTTATATAGCATTATGATATAACGTATAACGTTATGTAGCATTGCAATATGACGTATAACATTATGTAGTATTACGTTATAACGTATAACGTTATATTGCATTGCGTTATGACGAATAACGTTATATAGCATTACGTTTTAACGTATAACATTATGCAGCAATATGATATAACGTATAACGTTATATAGCATTGCGTTATGACGTATAACGTTATATAGTGTTACGTTATAGCGTATAACGTTATGTAGTATTACGTGATAACGTATACCGTTATGTAGCATTACGGTATAACGTATAACGTTATATAGCATTGCGTTATAACGTATAACGATATGTAGCATTACGGTATAACGTATAACGTTATGTAGCATTAGGGTATAACGTATAACGTTATGTAGTATTACGTTATAACGTATAACGTTATGTAGTATTGCGTTGCAACGCATATCGTTATACAGTTTTGCGTTATAACGTATAACGTTACATAGCATTACGTTATAGCGTATAACGTTATATAGCATTGCGTTATAACGTATAACGATATGTAGCATTACGGTATAACGTATAACGTTATGTAGCATTAGGGTATAACGTATAACGTTATGTAGTGTTACGTTATAACGTATAGCGTTATGTATTATTGCGTTGTAACGTATAACGTTATGTAGTATTACGTTATAGCGTATAACGTTACGTAGTATTACGTTATAACCTATAACGTTATGTAGCATTACGGTATAACGTATAACGTTATGTAGCATTATGATATAACGTATAACGTTATGTAGCATTGCAATATGACGTATAACGTTATGTAATATTACGTTATAACGCATAAAGTTATATAGCATTACGTTATGACGTATAACGTTATATAGCATTACGCTTTAACGTATAACGTTATGTAGCAATACAATATAACGTATAACATTATGTAGTATTACGATATAACGTATAACGTTATTTAGCATTGCGTTATGGCGTATAACGTTATATAGCATTGCATTATAACGTATAACGTTATATAGTATTACGTTATAACGTATTACGTAATGTATCATTACGGTATAACGTATAACGTTATGTAGCATTACGGTATAACGTATAACGTTATGTAGCATTATGATATAACGTATAACGTTATGTAGCATTGCAATATGACGTATAACGTTATGTAATATTACGTTATAACGTATAAAGTTATATAGCATTGCGTTATGACGTATAACGTTATATAGCATTACGTTTTAACGTATA
>NW_025215999.1:0-1544 GCF_014825855.1 Bombus pyrosoma | reverse complement strand
TATAACGTTATACGTTACAACGTAATAATATATAGCGTTATACGTTATAACGTAATGCTACATTACGTTATATGTCCTATCGTAATACTAGATAACGTTATACGTTATGACGTAATGCTACATATCGCTATACCTTATAACGTAATACTATGTAACGTTAAACGTTATATCGTAATACTACATAATGTTATACGTTATATCGTAATACTACATATCGTTATACGTTATAACGTAATACTACATAACGTTATACGTTATAACGTAATACTACATAACGTTATACGTTATAACGTAATACTATATAACGTTATACGTTATAACGTATAGCTACATAACGTTATACGTTATAACGTAATACTATGTAACGTTAAACGTTATATCGTAATGCTACATAACGTTATACGTTATAACGTAATGCTACATAACGTTATACGTTATAACGTAATACTATATAACGTTATACGTTATAACGTATAGCTACATAACGTTATACGCTATATCGTAACAGTATATAACGTTATACGTTATAACGTATAGCTACATAACGTTATACGTTATAACGTATACTATGTAACGTTAAACGTTATATCGTATTAATACATAACGTTATACGTTATAACGTAATACTATATAACGTTATACGTTATAAACGTATAGCTACATAACGTTAAACGTCATATCGTAATACTACATAACGTTATACGTTATAACGTAATGCTACATAACGATATACCTTATAACGTAATGCTATATAACGTTATACGTTATAACGTAATGCTACATAACGTTATAAGTTATAACGTAATGCTACATAGCGTTATACTTTATATCGTAAAACTACATATCGTTATACCTTATAACGTAATACTATGTAACGTTACACGTTATATCGTAATACTACATAACGTTATACGTTATAACGTATTCCTATATAACGTTATACGTTATATTCGTAACAGTAGATAACGTTATACGTTATATCGTAACAGTATATAACGCTATACGTTGTAACGTAATAGTATACAACGTTATACATTATAACGTAATGCTACATAACATTATACGTTATATCGTATTACTACATAACGTTATACGTTATAACGTAATACTATATAATGTTATACGTTATATTGTATAGCTACATAACGTTATGCGTTATAACGTAATACTATGTAACGATAAACGTTATATCGTAATATTACATAGGGTTATACATTATAACGTAATGCTACATATCGATATACCTTATAACGTAATGCTACATAACGTTATACTTTATAACGTAATGCTACATAACGTTATATGTTATATCGTAATACTATATAACGTTATACGTTATGTCGTAACAGTATATAACGTTATACGTTATAAAGTATTACCATATAACGTTATACGTTATAACGTAACGCTACATAACGTTATTTGTTATATCGTAAAACCACATAGCGTTATACGTTATAACGTAATGCTACATTACGTTATATGTTCTATCGTAATACTAGATAACGTTATACGTTATGACGTAATGCTACATATCGCTATAC
>NW_025215998.1:0-1544 GCF_014825855.1 Bombus pyrosoma | reverse complement strand
ACGTATATCGACATACAGCAATACGATATAACGTATAACGTTATGTGGTATTACGACAGAACGTATAACGTTATGTCGGATTACGATATGACGTATAACGTCATATAGCAATACGATATAACGTATAACGCCATGTGGTATTACGATATGATGTATAACATTATATAGTATTACGTTATACGGTATAACGTAATGTAGTTTTAGGATATAACGTATATCGTCATATAGCAATACCATATAACGTATAACGTTATGTGGTATTACGATATAACGTATAACGTCATATAGCAATACGATATAACGTATAACGTTATGTGGTATTACGATATAAGGTATAACGTTGTGTGGTATTACGATATAACGTATATCGTAATGTAGTATTAGGATATAACGTATAACGTCATATAGCAATACGATATAACGTATAACGTTATGTGGTATAACGACATAACGTATAACGTTATGAGGTGTTACGCTCTAACGGATAACGTTATGTGGTATTACGATATAACGTATATCGTTATGTGGCGCTACGTGATAACGTATAACGTTATATAGTATTGCGTTATAACGTATAACGTTGTTTGGTATTACGATATGACATATAACGTAATGTGGTATTAGGATATAACGTATGTCGTCATATAGCAATACCATATAACGTATAACGTTATGTGGTATTACGATATAACGTATAACGTTGTTTGGTATTACGATATGACGTGTAACGTAATTTGGTATTAGGATATAACGTATAACGTCATATAGCAATACGATATAACGTATAACGTTGTGTGATATTACGATATAAGGTATAACGTTATGCGGGATTACGATATGACGTATAACGTAATGTAGTATTAGCATATAACGTATATCGTCATACAGCAATACGATATAACGTATAACATTATGCGGTATTACGACAGAACCTATAACGTTATGTCGGATTACGATATGACGTATAACGTTGTTTGGTATTACGATATGACGTATAACGTAATGTGGTATTAGGATATAACGTATAACGTCATATAGCAATATGATATGACGTATAACGTTATGTGGTATTACGATATAACGTATATCGTTATGTGGTATTACGAACTAACGTATAACGTAATACCACGATATGACGTATAACGTTATATGGTATTATGATATAACGTATAACGTTGTTTGGTATTACGATATGACGTATAACAATATATAGTATTACGTTATAGGGTAAAACGTAATGTAGTATTAGGATATAACGTATATCGTCATATAGCAATACGATATAACGTATAACGTTATGAGGTGTTACGATATGACGTATACCGTTATGTGGTGTTACGATATGACGTATAACGTTATGTGGTATTACTATATAAGGCGTAACGTTATATAGTATTACGATATAACGTATAACGTTATGTGGTATGACGATATGACGTATGACATTGTATAGTATTACGTTATAACGTATAACGTTATGTAGTACTGCGATATGACGTATAACGTTATATAGTATTACGATATAACGTATAACGTTGCTTGGT
>NW_025215997.1:0-1545 GCF_014825855.1 Bombus pyrosoma | reverse complement strand
ATAACGTTATACGTTATAATGTAATACTACGTAACATTATACGTTATATCATTATACTACATAACGATATACGTTGTAACGTAACACTACATAACGTTATACGTTATAACGTAATATTACATAACGTTATAAGTTATAACGTAATACTACATAACGTTACACGTTATAACGTAATGCTATATACCGTTATACGTTGTAACGTAACACTACATAACGTTATAAGTTTTAACGTAATATTACATAACGTTACACGTTATAACGTAATGCTATATATCGTTATACGTTGTAACGTAACACTACATATCGTTATAAGTTTTTACGTAACATTACATAACGTTATAAGTTATAATGTAATACTATATAACGTAATACGTTATAAGGTAATACTATATAACGTTATTCCGTATAACGTAATACTATATAACGTTATACGTTATAACGTAATACTACCTAACATTATACGTTATATCATTATACTACATAACGTTATACGTTATAACGTAATACTATATAACGCTATACGTTGTAACGTAACACTATATAACGTTATACGATATAACATAATACTACATAACGTTATACGTTATAACGTATCACTATATAACGTTATACGTTATAACGTATCACTATATAACGTTATACGTTATAACGTAGTACTATATAACTTTATACGTTATAACTATATACTACATAACTTTATACGTTATAACGTAATACTACATAACGTTTTACGTTATAACGTAACATTATATAACGTTATACGTTATAACATAATACTACATAACGTTATACGTTATAACGTAACACTATATAACGTTATACGTCATAACGTAATACTACATAACGTTATACGTTATAACGTAATACTACATAACGTTATACGTTATAACGTAATAATTCATAACGTTATACGTTAAAGCGTAATACTATATAACGTTATACGTTGTAACGTAATACTATATAACGTTGTACGTTGTAACGTAACAATACATAATGTTTTACGTTATAACGTAATATCACATGTAGTTATAAGTTGTAACGTAATATTACATGACGTTAGATGTTATAACGTAGTACTACATAACGTTATACGTTGTAACGTAATGTTACATAACGTTAGATGTTATAACGTAATACTACAGAACGTGATGCGTTGTAGCGTAACAATACATAAGGTTACACGTTATAACGTAATACTATACAACGTTATATGTTATAAGGTAATACTATATAACGTTACACGTTATAACGTAATACTACATAACGTTATACGTTATAACGTAATACTACATAACGTTATACGTTATAACGTAATAATACATAACGTTATACGTTAAAGCGTAATACTATATAACGTCATACGTTGTAACGTAATACTATATAACGTTGTACGTTGTAACGTAACAATACATAATGTTTTACGTTATAACGTAATATCACATGTAGTTATAAGTTGTAACGTAATATTACATGACGTTAGATGTTATAACGTAGTACTACAGAACGTTATACGTTGTAACGTAACAATACATAAGGTTATACGTT
>NW_025215996.1:0-1545 GCF_014825855.1 Bombus pyrosoma | reverse complement strand
ATAACGTTATGTAGTAATATGTTACAACGTATAACGTTACATAGGATTACGATATAACGTATAACGTTATATGGTACTACGATATAACGTAGAAGGTTATGTAGAATTATGTTATAACGTATAACGTTATATGGTAATACGATATAACGTATAACGTAATATGGTACTACGATATATCGTATAACGTTATATGGTACTACGATATAACGTATAACGTTATATGGTACGACGATATAACGTATAACGATATGTAGCATTACGTTACAACGTATAACGGTATGTAGTATAACGTTTCGACGTAAAACGTTATATAGTATTACGATATAACGGATAACGTTATGTAGCATTACGTTATAGCGTATAACGTTGTGTAGTGTTACGTTATGACGTAAAAAGTTATATAGTATAACGATATAGCGTATAGCGCTATGTAGCATTACGTTATAGCGTATAACGTTATGTAGTATTACGTTATAACGTATAACGTTATGTAGTGTTACGTTATAAGATATAGCGTTATATAGAATTACGATATGACGTGTAACGTTATATTGTATTACGATACAACGTATAACAATATGTAGTATTACGATAGAACGTATAACGTTATGTAGTATTACGTTATAACGTATAACGTTATGTAGTGTTACGTTATAACATATAACGTTATATAGAATTACGTTGTAACGTATAACGTTATAAGGTATTACGATATAACGTATAACGTTATGTAGAAATACGATATAAAGTATAACGTTATAAGGCACTACGCTATAACGTATAGCGTTATATAGAATTACGTTATAACGTATAACGTTATATAGTAATATGATATAACGTATAACGTTATGTAGTTATATGTTACAACGTATAACGTTATATAGGATTACGATATACCGTATAACATTATAAGGTAATATGTTATAACGTATAGCGATATGTAGTATTACCTTATAACGTATAACGTTATATACTATTACGATATAACTTATAACGTTATGTAATGTTACGTTATAACATATAACGTTATATAGAATTACGATATAACGTATAACGTTATATTGTATTACGATATAACGTATAACGATATGTAGTATTACGATAGAACGTATAACGTTATATGGTATTACGATATAACGTATAACGATATCTAGTGTTACGATATAACGTATAACCTTATGTAGTATTACGATATAACGTATAACGTTATATAGTATTACGTTACAGCGTATAACGTTATGTAGAATTATGTTATAACGTGTAACGTTATATAGTAATACGATATAACGTATAACGTTATATAGTAATACGTTATAACGTATAACGATATAGTAATACGATATAACGTATAACGTTATATAGTATTACGTCATAACGCATAACGTTATGTAGCATTGCGTTATAGCGTATAACGTTATGTAGCATTACGCTATAACGAATCACGTTATGTAGCATTACGATATAACGTATAATGTTATGTAGTATGACGTTGTAACGTATAACGTTATAAGGTATTACGATATAACGAATCACGTTATGTAGCAT
>NW_025215995.1:0-1546 GCF_014825855.1 Bombus pyrosoma | reverse complement strand
TTACATTATACCCTATAACGTTATATACTATTAGCTTATAACGTATAACATTATGTAGTATTACGTTATAGCGTATAACGTTATATACCATTACATTATAACGTATAACGGTATGTGGTATTACGATATAACGTATTACGTTATGTAGTATGACATTGTAACGTATAACGTTATATACTATTAGCTTATGACGTATAACGTTATGAAGTATTACGTTATAGCGTATAACGTTATACAGCATTACATTATAACGTATAACGGTATGTGGTATTACGATATAACGTATTACGTTATGTAGTATGACATTGTAACGTATAACGTTATATACTATTAGCTTATGACGTATAACGTTATGTAGTATTACGTTATAGCGTATAACGTTATATAGCATTACATTATAACGTATAACGGTATGAGGTATTACGATATAATGTATTACGTTATATCGTATGACATTGAAACGTATAACGTTATATACTATTAGCTTATGACGTATAACATTATATAGTATTACGTTATAACGTATAACGTTATATAGCATTACCTTATAACGTATAACGTTATGTGGTATTACGATATAACGTATTACGGTATGTAGTATTACATTATATCTTATAACGTTATATACTATTAGCTTATAACGTATAACGTTATGTAGTATTACGACATTGCGTATAACGTTATATAGCATTACATTATAACGTATAACGGTATGTGGTATTACGATATAACGTATTACGTTATGTAGTATGACATTGTAACGTATAACGTTATATACTATTAGCTTATAACGTATAACGTTATGTAGTGTTACGTTATAACGTATAACGTTATACAGCATTACCTTATAACGTATAACGGTATGTGGTATTACGATATAACGTATTACGTTATGTAGTATTAAATTATAACGTATAACGTTATGTGGTATTACGATATAACGTATTACGTTATGTAGTATTACATTATATCTTATAACGTTATATACTATTAGCTTATAACGTATAACGTTATGTAGTATTACGTTATTGCGTCTAACGTTATATAGCATTACATTATAACGTATAACGATATGTGGTATTACGATATAACGTATTACGTTATGTAGTATGAGATTGTAACGTATAACGTTATATACTATTAGCTTATGACCTATAACATACATAACTATTATATAGTATTACGTTATAACGTATAACGTTATATAGCATTACCTTATAACGTATAACGTTATGTGGTATTACGATATAACGTATTACTTTATGTAGTATGACATTGTAACGTATAACGTTATATACTATTAGCTTATGACGTATAACATTATATAGTAATACGTTATAACGTATAACGTTATATAGCATTACCTTATAACGTATAACGTTATGTGGTATTTCGATATAACGTATTACGTTATGTAGTATTACATTATATCTTATAACGTTATATACTATTAGCTTATAACGTATAACGTTATGTAGTATTACGTTATAGCGTATAACGTTATATAGCATTAATTATAACGTATAACGGTATGTGGTATTACGAT
>NW_025215994.1:0-1546 GCF_014825855.1 Bombus pyrosoma | reverse complement strand
GTAGTATTAGAATATAACGTATAACGTCATATAGCAATACGATATAACGTATAACGTTATGTGGTGTTACGATATGACGTATAACGTTATATAGTATTACGATAAAACGTATAACGTCATATATCAATACGATATGACGTATAACGTTATATCGTATTATGTTATAACGTATAACGCTATGTGGTGTTTCGATATGACGAATAACGTTATATAGTATTACGATATAACGTATATCGTTATGTGGTACTACTTTATAACGTATAGCGTTATGTGGTGTTGCGATATGACGGATCAAGTTATATAGTATTACGCTATAGCGTATAACGATATGTGGTATTACGGTATGACGTATAACGTAATGTAGTATTAGGATATAACGTATATCGTCATATAGCAATACGATATAGCGTATAACGTTATGTGGTATTACGATATGACGTATAACGTTACATAGTACTACGTTATAACGCATAACGTCATGTGGTAATATGATATGACGCATATCGTAATATAGTATTAGGATATAACGTATAACGTTATGTGGTATTACGATATGACGTATAACGTAATGTAGTATTAGAATATAAGGTGTAACGTCATATAGCAATACGATATAACGTATAACGTTATGTGGTGTTACGATGTGACGTATAACGTTACATAGTATTACGATAAAACGTATAACGTCATATATCAATACGATATGACGTATAACGTTATATCGTATTATGTTATAACGTATAACGCTATGTGGTGTTTCGATATGACGTATAACGTTATATAGTATTACGATATAACGTATATCGCTATGTGGTACTTCCATATAACGTATAACGTTATGTGGTTTTGCGATATGACGTATGAAGTTATATAGTATTACGTTATAACGTATAACGTTATGTGGTATTACGATATGACGTATAACGTAATGTAGTATTAGGATATAACGTATAACATCATATAGCAATACGATACAGCGTATAACGTTATGTGGTGTTACGATATTACGTATAACGTCATATAGCAATACGATATAACGTATAACGTTATGTGGTATTACGATATGTCGTATAACGTAATGTAGTATTAGGATATAACGAATAACGTCATATATCAATACGATATGACGTATAAAGTTATATAGTATTACGCTATAACGTATAACGCTATGTGGTACTACGAAACGACGTATAACGTAATGTAGTATAAGGATATAACGTATAACGTCATATAGCAATACGATATAACGTATAACGTTATGTGGTGTTACGATATGACGTATAACGTAATGTAGTATTAGAATATAACGTATAACGTCATATAGCAATACGATATAACGTATAACGATATGTGGTATTACGATATGACGTATAACGTAATGTAGTATTAGAATATAAGGTATAACGTCATATAGCAATACGATATAACGTATAACGTTATGTGGTGTTACGATGTGACGTATAACGTTACATAGTATTACGATAAAACGTATAACGTCATATATCTATACGATATGACGTATAACGTTATATCGTATTATGTTATA
>NW_025215993.1:0-1546 GCF_014825855.1 Bombus pyrosoma | reverse complement strand
TTCTACGTTATAACATAATACTACATAACGTTATACGTTTTAACGTAATACTACATAACGATATACGTTGTAACGTAACACTATATAACGTTCTACGTTATAACATAATACTACATAACGTTATACGTTTTAACGTAATACTACATAACGATATACGTTGTAACGTAATACTACAAAGCGTTATACGTTTTAACGTAATACTATATAACTTTATACCTTATAACGATATACTACATAACTTTATACGTTATGACGTAATACTACATAACGATATACGTTGTAACGTAGCACTATATAACGTTCTACGTTATAACATAATACTACATAACGTTATACGTTATAACGTAATGATACATTACCTTATACGTTATAGCGTAATACTACATAACGTTATACGTTATAACGTAATATTACATATCCTTATACGTTATAACGTAATACTACATAACGTTATACGTTATAACGTAACACTATATAACGTTCTACGTTATAACATAATACTACATAACGTTATACGTTTTAACGTAATACTACATAACGATATACGTTGTAACGTAACACTATATGACGTTCTACGTTATAACATAATACTACATAACGTTATACGTTTTAACGTAATACTACATAACGATATACGTTGTAACGTAACACTATATAACGTTATACGATATAACGTAATACTACCTAACATTATACGTTGTATCATTATACTACATAACGTTATACGTTATAACGTAATACTACAAAGCGTTATACGTTATAACGTAATACTATATAACTTTATACGTTATAACGTAATACTACATAACGTTATACGTTGTAACGTAATAATACATAATATTATACGTTATAACGTAACACTATATAACGTTCTACGTTATAACATAATACTACATAACGTTATACGTTTTAACGTAATACTACATAACGATATACGTTGTAACGTAACACTATATAACGTTCTACGTTATAACATAATACTACATAACGTTTTACGTTTTAACGTAATACTACATAACCTTATACGTTATAAGGTAATACTATATAACGTTACACGTTATAACGTAATACTACATAACATTATACGTTATATCATTATACTACATAACGTTATACGTTATAACGTAATACTATATAACTTTATACCTTCTAACGATATACTACATAACGTTATACGTTATACCGTAATGCTATATATCGTCATACGTTGTAACGCAACACTACATAACTTTATACGTTAGAACGTAATACTACCTAACATTATACGTTCTATCATTATACTACATAACGTTATACGTTTTAACGTAATACTACATAACGATATACGTTATATCATTATACTACATGACGTTATACGTTATAACGTAATAACACATATCGTTATACGTTAAGGCGTAATACTATATAACGTTATACGGTGTAACGTAACACTATATAACATTATATGTTATAACGTAATACTAACTAACATTATACGTTTTATCATTATACTACATAACGTTATACGTTATAACGTAATACTATACCACTTTATACCTTGTAACGA
>NW_025215992.1:0-1546 GCF_014825855.1 Bombus pyrosoma | reverse complement strand
AACGTAATGGTATATAACATTATACGTTATAACGTGATACTATATAACGTTATACGTTATAAGCTAATAGTATATAACGTTATAAGGTATAATGTAATACTACATAAGGTAATACGTTATATCGTTATACCACATAACGGTATACGTTATAAGGTAATGCTATATAACGTTATACGTTATAACGTAATACTATATAATAGTTATGTATGTTATACGTCATAAGCTAATATTATAACACGTTATACGTTACAATGTCATACTACATAACGTAATACGTTATATCGTAATACCACATACCTTTATACGTTATATTGTATTACCACATAACGTTATACGTTATAACGTAATGCTATATAACGATATACGCTATAACGTAATACTACATAACGTTATACGTTATAAGCTAATAGTATATAACGTTATACGTTATAATGTAATACTACATAATGTAATACGTTATATCGTAATACCACATAACGTTATACGTTATAATGTAAAGGTATATAACGTTATACGTTATAACGTGATACTATATAACGTTATACGTTATAAGCTAATAGTATATAACGTTATAAGGTATAATGTAATACTACATAACGTAATACGTTATATCGTAATACCACATACCGTTATACGCTATATCGTAATACCACATAATGTTATACGTTATAATGTAATGTTATATAACGTTATACGTTATAACGTAAGAGTACATAACGTTATACGTTGTAAGCTAATAGTATAGAACGTTATACGTTATAATGTAATACTACATAACGTTATACGTTATATCGTAATACCACATACCGTTATACGTTGTAATGTAATGCTATATAACGTTGTACGTTATAACGTAATACTATATAATGTTTTTCGTCATAAGCTAGTAGTATATAACGTTATACGTTATATCGTAATACCGCATAACGTTATACGTTATAACGTAATGCTATATAACGATATACGTTATAACGTAATTCTATATAACGTTATACGTTATAAGCTAATAGTATATAACGTTATGAGATATAATGTAATACTACATAACGTAATACGTTATATCGTAATACCACATACCGTTCTACGTTATAACGTAATACTATATAATAGTTATGTATGTTATACGTCATAAGCTAATATTATATAACGTTATACGTTACAATGTCATACTACACAACGTAATACGTTATATCGTAATACCACATAACGTTATACGTTATAACGTAAGGCTATATAACGTTATGCTCTATAACGTAATAGTACTTAACGTTATACGTTATAAGCTAATAGTATATAACGTTCTACGTTATAATGTAATACTACATAACGTAATAAGTTATATCGTAATACCACATACCGTTATACGTTATAACGTAATGCTATATAACGTTATAAGTTATAACGTAATAGTACATAGCGTTATACGTTGTAAGCGAATAGTATATAACGTTATACGTTATAATGTAATACCACATAACGTAATACGTTATATCGTAACACCACATAACGTTATACGTTATAATATAATGTTATATAACGTTATACG
>NW_025215991.1:0-1547 GCF_014825855.1 Bombus pyrosoma | reverse complement strand
ACAAAAGCTACATACTATCCAAAATAAACAATCTAAAACACAACTATTCTTACGATAAAATGAAATAAAGGCCAAATAATATAAAGAATATGTCTAAAAACGAGTCAGCTGGCATGTTCCCACAGACAAATCAAATTTTTAGGCCAAAACAACCAAACTCTATCCAATCTTTCAAACTGCCTCCGGAGAAAGCTCCTCTCCTCCAAGAAGCAGATATAACGATACAGAACATCAATAAAGACATGCAAGATAATTTCATAATATCTAAAACATCGGAAAAACTAGACGTTATCGGCACTCGCTTTTCCAAAACACACGCACACACACACAGAACGAACACATGAACACTTAAACAGAAGACAATTAAACAGAATTATTATCTCCGAAACAAATAAATTGAAAAATGAAATAGAACAAGACATATCGCTTAATAAGACAAGTCTTCATATCCTCCAATGAAAACACCTCGGACAATCCCAAACAAACAGACACAGAAATTATATACTTTAAAAATTATAACCAACTAAAAATAATTTCCTCTAAATGAAAAAATTTTCGATAATGTCCCAAATATTTTGCTCGAACGCTTGTTGCCCAACAAGATAAAATGGTATTACACAGTGCTGTTTAAGAATTCTCTAAATAACACCTACTTGCCCAGAAAATGGAAAAAAGCTAAATTAATAGCCATCACAGAAAAATAAATAGAGACGGCTCTTCACCCTCAAACTTGCGACCTCTGTCTCCTAGCCAACATAAGTAAAGTATTCGAAATAGTACAAACAACCCCCTAGTCTCGTTTTGCACAAAAAATGACGTAATCCTAAAAAATCAATTCGCCTTGTAAAAAAGAAGAGCTTCTGCTTCCTTAACAATCAATTTTTAATAATCTATAATTTAAGCGTCGAGAAATAGCAATGTTTTAGTATTACGCGACTATTACCACACTGATTGTATCATTCTCATTTATATTTCTTCAAATATCCTCTCTTTGGATTATTTGGACATTAGAAGCAAATAACAAAACTAGTCGTTACAGCCAACGCTGATACCGCACTGAGTACACTCGTTCTCGTCAAGACAGATTCGACGTATAGCGATCACAAGAGTCCAGTCTATCTCAGATACAGCAACACCCTCAAATAATGACAATAAAAGAATCTAAAAGGTAAGACTCTACTTTGAAACTGATAACGAGAAAGAACGAAAACCTACGAAATAAAGCAAGTAGGCATACGACCTCTCAGCACGAGAAATTACAAGTCCGAAACAGAATAATAAATAGACCAACCAATATGGTATACCATCACCAACGAAGCCCTTGTCGCGTAATAATGCAACGAATTATAGAAAAGATGTCGATCTCAAAACAGGAGACCGAACTCTATTTCCACACAATTGTACAATAAAATAAATAAATAGACTCGGGTGATATCGGGAGGAGTATTTATATTTTTTTATTTGTTGGAGTGGGAGAAAGACTTTGGTCGTACGGATGTATCATATGGTTGGAGTGACTGGATGTTACCTGGGCGGTCACTCGTGAT
>NW_025215990.1:0-2991 GCF_014825855.1 Bombus pyrosoma | reverse complement strand
TATCATAATGCTACATAACGTTATACGTTATACTGTAATGCTACATAACGTTATACGTTATAACGTAATACTACATAACGTTATACGTTATAACGTAATACTACATAACGTTATACGTTATAACGCAATGCTATATAAAGTTATACGTTATAACGTAATGCTACATAACGTTATACGTTATACCGTAATGCTATATAGCGTTATTCGTTACACCGTAATACTACATAACGTTATACGTTATATTGTAATGCTACATAACGTTATACGTTATAACGTAATGCTATATAACGTTATACGTTATACCGTAATGCTATATAACGTTATACGTTATTCCGTAATGCTACATAACATTATACGTTATATCGTAATACTACATAACGTTATAGGTTATAACGTAATACTACATAACGTAATACGCTATAACGTAACACTATATAACGTTATACGTTACAACGCAATAATACATAACGTTATACGTAATAACGTAGTACTACATGATTTTATACGTTATACCGTAATGCTACTTAACGTTATACGTTATACCGTAATGGTAGATAACGTTATACGTTATAACGTAATACTATATGACGTTATACGTTATACAGTAATGCTATATAACGTTATACGCTATATCATAATGCTACATAACGTTATACGTAATACCGTAATGCTACATAACGTTATACGTTATACCGTAATGCTATATAGCGTTATACGTTATATCGTAATGCTATATAACGTTATACGTTATATCGTAATGCTACATAACGTTATACGTTATATCGTAATGCTACATAACGTTATACGTTATAACGTTATGCTATATAACGTTATACGTTATACCGTAATGCTATATAACGTTATACGTTATATCATAATGCTACATAACGTTATACGTTATACCGTAATGCTACATAACGTTATACGTTATACCGTAATGCTATATAACGTTATATGTTATATCGTAATGCTACACAACGTTATACGTTATACCGTTATGCTACATAACGTTATACGTTATAACGCAATGCTATATAACGTTATACGTTATATCGTAATGCTACATAACGTTATACGTTATACCGTATTGCTGTATAACGTTATACGTTATACCGTAATGCTACATAGCGTTATTAGTTATACCGTAATACTACATAACGTTTTACGTTATAACGTAATACTATATAACGTTATACGTTATAACGTAATGCTATATACCGTTGTACGTCACAACGCAATGCTATATAACGTTATACGTTATACCGTAATGCTATATAACGTTATACGTTATATCGTAATGCTACACAACGTTATACGTTATACCGTAATGCTATATAACGTTATACGTTATACCGTAATGCTATATAACGTTATACGTTATATCGTAATGCTACACAACGTTATACGTTATACCGTTATGCTACATAACGTTATACGTTATACCGTAATGCTACATAACGTTATACACTATAACGTAATACTATATAACGTTATACGTTATAACGCAATGCTATATAACGTTATACGTTATATCATAATGCTACATAACGTTATACGTTATAGTGTAATGCTACATAACGTTATACGTTATAACGTAATACTACATAACGTTATACGTTATAACGTAATGCTATATAACGTTATACGTTATACCGTAATGCTATATAACGTTATACGTTATATCATAATGCTACATAACGTTATACGTTATACCGTTATGCTACATAACGTTATACGTTATACCGTAATGCTATATAACGTTATACGTTATATCATAATGCTACATAACGTTATACGTTATACCGTTATGCTACATAACGTTATACGTTATACCGTAATGCTATATAACGTTATACGTTATATCGTAATGCTACACAACGTTATACGTTATACCGTTATGCTACATAACGTTATACGTTATAACGTAATGCTATATAACGTTATACGTCACAACGCAATGCTATATAGCGTTATTCGTTATACCGTAATACTACATAAAGTTATACGTTATAACGTAATACTATATAACGTTATACGTTATATCATAGTGCTACATAACGTTATACGTTATACCGTAATGCTACATAACGTTATACGTTATACCGTAATGCTATATAACGTTATACGTTATACCGTAATGCTATATAGCGTTATTCGTATACCGTAATACTACATAAAGTTATACGTTATAACGTAATACTATATAACGTTATACGTTATATCATAGTGTTACATAACGTTATATGTTATACCGTAATGCTACATAACGTTATACGTTGTACCGTAATGCTATATAACGTTATACGTTATATCGTAATGCTACATAACGTTATACGTTATACCGTAATGCTATATAACGTTATACGTTATATCGTAATGCTACACAACGTTATACGTTATACCGTTATGCTACATAACGTTATACGTTATAACGTAATGCTACATAACGTTATACGTTATAACGTAATACTATATAACGTTATACGTTATAACGCAATGCTATATAACGTTATACGTTATATCATAATGCTACATAACGTTATACGTTATACTGTAATGCTACATAACGTTATACGTTATAACGTAATACTACATAACGTTATACGTTATAACGTAATACTATATAACGTTATACGTTATGCCGTAATGGTACATAACGTTATACGTTATAACGTAATACTATATAACGTTATACGTTATACCGTAATGCTATATAACGTTATGCGTTATATCATAATGCTACATAACGTTATACGTTATACCGTAATGTTACATAACGTTATACGTTATACCGTAATGCTATATAACGTTATACGTTATATCGTAATGCTACATAACGTTATACGTTATAACGTTATGCTATATAACGTTATACGTTATACCGTAATGCTATATAACGTTATACGTTATACCGTAATGCTATATAACGTTATACGTTATACCGTAATGCTACATAGCGTTATTAGTTATACCGTAATACTACATAACGTT
>NW_025215989.1:0-1547 GCF_014825855.1 Bombus pyrosoma | reverse complement strand
CATATCGTAACACCACATAACGTTATACGTTATATCGTAGTACCACATAACGTTATACGTTATATCGTATTGCTATATGACGATATACGTTATATCCTAATACTACATTACGTTATACGTCATATCGTAATACCACATAACGTTATACCTTATTACGTAATACTATGTAATGTTATACGTCATATCGTAACACCACATAACGTTAAACGTTATATCGTATTGCTATTTGACGTTATACGTCATATCGTAATACTATGTAACGTTATACGTTATATCGTAGTACCACATAACGTTATACGTTATAACGTAATACTATGTAACGTTATAAGTCATATCGTAACACCACATAAAGTTATACGTTATAACGTAATACTATATAACGTTATACGTCATATCGTAACACCACATAACGTTATACGATATATCGTAGTACCACATAACGTTATACGTTATATCGTATTGCTACATGACGTTATACGTTATATCGTAATACGACATAACGTTATACGTTATAACGTAATACTATGTAACGTTATACGTCATATCGTAACACCACATAACGTTATACGTTATAACGTAATACGTCATAACGTTATACGTTATAACGTAATACTATGTAACGTTATACGTCATATCGTAACACCACATAACGTTATACGTTATTACGTAATTCCATATAACGTTATACGTCATATCGTAACACCACATAACGTTATACGTTATATCGTAGTACCACATAACGTTATACGTTATATCGTAGTACCACATAACGTTATACGATATATCGTATTGCTATATGACGTTATACGTTATATCGTAATACGACATAACGTTATACGTTATAACGTAGTACTATGTAACGTTATACGTCATATCGTAACACCACATAACGTTATACGTCATATCGTATTGCTATTTGACGTGATACGTCACATCGTAACACCACATAACGTTATACGTTATATCGTAGTACCATATAACGTTATACGTTATATCGTATTGCTATATGACGTTATACGTTATATCGTAATACGACATAACGTTATACGTTATAACGTAATACTATGTAACGTTATGCGTCATATCGTAACACCACATAATGTTATACGTTATATCGTAATAACACGTAACGTTATACGTTGTAACGTAATACTATATAACGTTATACGTCATATCGTAATACCACATAACGTTATACGTTATAACGTAATACTATATATCGTCATACGTCATATCGTAACACCACATAACGTTATACGTTATATCGTATTGCTATATGACGATATACGTTATATCCTAATACTACATTACATTATACGTCATATCGTAAAAACACATAACGTTATATGTTATATCGTATTGCTATATGACGTTATACGTTATATCGTAATACCACATAACGTTATACGTTATAACGTGATACTATGTAACGTTATACGTCATATCGTAACACCACATATCGTAATACGTTATAACGTAATACTATGTAACGTTATATGTCATATCGTAACACCACATATCGTTATACGTTATATCGTATTGCTATA
>NW_025215988.1:0-1547 GCF_014825855.1 Bombus pyrosoma | reverse complement strand
ATCATAATACTATATAACGTTATACGTTATATCGTAATACCATATAACGTTATACGTTATAACGTAATGCCATATAACGTTATACGTTATATCGTAATACTATATAACGTCATACGGTATAACGTAATACCATATAACGTTATTGATTACAACGTAATACCACATATCTCTATACGTTATATCGTAATACCATATAACGGTATACGTTATATCATAATACTACTTAACGTTATACGTTATAATGTAATATCACATATCGTCATACGTTATATCGTAATACCATATAACGTTATACGTGATATCGTAATACTATATAACGTCATACGTTATAACGTAAAACTATATAACGTTATACGTTATAACGTAATGCCATATAACGTTATACGTTATATCATAATACTATATAACGTTGAACGTTATATCATAATACAATGTAACGTTATACGTTATATCGTAATACTATATAACGTCATACGTTATAACGTAATACCATATAACGTTATACGCAATATCACAATACTATATAACGTTATACGTTATATCGTAATACCATATAACGTTATACGTTATAACGTAATGCCATATAACGTTATACGTTATATCGTAATTCTGTATAACGATATACGTTGTATCGTAATACTATATAACGTTATACGTTATATCCTAATACAATATAACGTTATACGTTATATCGTAATACTATATAACGTTATACGTTATATTGTATTACCATATAAAGTTATACGTTACATAATAATACTATATAACGTTATACGTTATATCATAATACAATATAACGTTATACGTTATATCGTAATACTATATAACGTCATACGGTATAACGTAATACCATATAACGTTATTGATTACAACGTAATACCACATATCTCTATACGTTATATCGTAATACCATATAACGTTATACGTTATATCATAATACTACTTAACGTTATACGTTATAATGTAATATCACATATCGTCATACGTTATATCGTAATACCATATAACGTTATACGTGATATCGTAATACTATATAACGTTATACGTTATATCATAATAATATATAACGTTATACGCTATATCCTAATACAATATAACGTTATAAGTTATATCGTAATACTATAATACGTTATACATTATAACGTAATACCATATAACGTTATGCGTTATATCGTAATACTATATAACGTTATACGTTATACGTTATATCATAATACTACTTAACGTTATACGTTATAATGTAACATCACATATCGTTATACGTTATATCGTAACACCATATAACGTTATACGTTATGTCGTAATACCATATAACGTTATACGTTATGTCGTAATACCATATAACGTTATACGTTATATCGTAATTCTGTATAACGTTATACGTTATATCGTAATACTATATATCGTTATACGTTATAGCATAATACTGTATAGCGTTATACGATACATCATAATACTATATAACGTTATACGTTATATCGTAATACTATATAACGTTATAGGTTATATCGTAATACCACATATCGTGATACGTTATATCGTAATAC
>NW_025215987.1:0-1547 GCF_014825855.1 Bombus pyrosoma | reverse complement strand
TACATAACGTTATACGTTATATCGTAATACTACATAACGTTATACGTTATAACACAATAGTACATAACGTTATACGTAGTAACATAATGCTACATTACATAATACGTTATATCGTAATACTACATAACGTTGTACGTTATATCGTTGTACTATATAACGTTATACGTTATATCGTGATACTACATAACGTTATACGCTATAACGTAATAGTACATAACGTTATACGTTATAACATAATAGTACATAACGTTATACGTTATAACACAACAGAACATAACGTTATATGTTATAACCTAATGCTACATATCGTTATACGTTATATCGTAATACTACACAACGTTATACGTTATAACACAATAGTACATAACGTTATACGTTATAACCTAATGCCACATAACGTTATACGTTATATCGTAATACTACATAACGTTAAACGTTATATCGTTATACTACATAGCGTCATACGTTTTATCGTTATACTACATAACGTTATACGCTATAACGTAATAGTCCATAACGTTATACGTTATAACATAATAGCACATAACGTTATACGTTATAACCTAATGCTACATAACGTTATACGTTATATCGTAATACTACATAACGTTATACGTTAAAACGCAATAGTACATAACATTATACGATATAACCTAATGCTACGAAACGTTATACGTTATATCGTAATACTATATAACGTTATACGTTATAACACAATAGTACATAACGCTATAGGTAGTAACATAATGCTACATTACGTTATACGTTATATCGTAATACTACATAACGTTGTACGTTATATCGTTATACTATATAACGTTATACGTTATATCGTGATACTACATAACGTTATACGGTATAACATAATAGTACATAACGTTATACGTTATAACACAACAGTACATAACGTTATATGTTATAACCTAATGCTACATAACGTTATACGTTATATCGTAATACTACACAACGTTATACGTTATAACACAATAGTACATAACGTTATCCGTTATAACCTAATGCTACATAACGTTATACGTGGTATCGTAATACTACATAACGTTATACGTCATATCGATATACTATATAACGTTATACGTTTTATCGTTATACTACATAACGTTATACGCTATAACGTAATAGTACATAACGTTATACGTTATAACATAACAGTACATAACGTTATACGTTATAACATAACACTACATAACGTTATACGTTATAACTTAATGCTACATATCGTTATACGTTATATCGTAATACTACATATCGTTATACGTTATATCGTTATACTACATTGTGTCATACGTTTTATCGTTATACTACATAACGATATACGTTATAACACAAAAGAACATAACGTTATACGTTATAACCTAATGCTACATAACGTTATACGTTATATCGTAATACTACATAACGTTATACGTTATATCGTTATACTACATAACGATATACGTTATAACACAATAGAACATAACGTTATACGTTATAACCTAATGCTACATAACGTTATACGTTATATCGTAATACTACATAACGTTATACGT
>NW_025215986.1:0-1548 GCF_014825855.1 Bombus pyrosoma | reverse complement strand
GCTACGCACGTGCCGTAACGAAAACTACAATAAGTAAATTACATGAGCAGTCATTTTAACACACAATAAACTAAAAAGAATATAAAAATAATAAAATAAAATAAAACACTAACAAAAGATTAATCAAATGTAGACGCACGTGATACTATTACATAAGGGCGACTAGTAGACTAACGATTTGGAATATACGTACATATATCAGAAACGCGAAGATACATCAAATAGAATCAATTAAAATCTAATTAATAAACTATGATTATGTACGAATTAACAATCCAAATGGTTAGCCGATCAATTAAGAACAATGTATGATTTGACAGTTGGATAAACTACGGTCTAAGATCTTAATCAATCAAGACTAATTCGCGATTTGAATAATTTAAGAAATTAAACAAGGAAAGCAATTAAAATATACAATTCTACATTATTAAGACTAGTTAACATGCTAGTAAATTTAAAGAAACTATATATGAAAAATATATTGTAAAATATATATATATATGTGTTTTATATTATTAAACCAAACAAGCAATAATCTAATAAATAAAAATACAATACAAGAAATCACATTATTAAGATTAACTAATATTAAAAGAATTTCATACGAAGTTACATCATGCGAGATATACACATATAGATATATATATATACACAACCTAACACATGTAAAAGAAATAAAATGCACGATATTATATTATTAAAACTAATTAATATTTAGATAAACTCAAGGAATCTGTACATTTGTAAAATAAATATATGAAACTACCTTGCGAATATTACATTACAGAATATTCAACTAAACTGACTGAATATTTAACCAACAAAATAATATATATATATATATATATATATATAAATCAGCGTCGAACATAATCAACACAAATGTCACACGATTCTTCGTTCTTGCCCACGATACTTCACACGTTGACTACGCTTTCTAGGACCACTCACACATTTTGGAACCCATCTTCTTGCGCTGAAACAGTAGTAAATAAAAGATGAATGACGCAAGACAAATTAAAAATAATGAAACAGAACAAAGTACTCACCAGGACAGTCTGCATAAGGAACCTTTGACGAAGACACCTCTATATTCACCATTTAAAATCATAATCACCAAAACCTACACTGGAAAATAAATCAAATCAAACACTGGAGGCAATAATCAGATGGAAATATTAACCAAACGAGTAAAATAACATCAAGACACATCTCACGAAGTCTCTCCATGTACTGGGAGCATACAGCAGAGAAGATCGCTCTGACCAGAAAAGCAGTGACAGAAGAATATCCAGGATTCCGGTAGAAGTCTCCTCAAGGAAGCAAGCCTTCGCACAGTCATCTGGATTGTCTTCACGATAAACTAAAACATCGAGGAAAGTAAAATAAAATAAACATTAAGAATAATTGATTCGATCTACGACATCAAACATAACCGCCAAAACTACGCATCACCACGAACAAACACACCTTGAACTCAATGCCGCGTTCACAAATGAAAATGTGAACTATTACATAGAAACAACGACGAAATACCGTTGGAAATAG
>NW_025215985.1:0-1548 GCF_014825855.1 Bombus pyrosoma | reverse complement strand
ACGTACAACGTTATGTAGTATTACTTTATAACGTATATCGTTATATAGTAGTACGTTATACCGAACAACGTTCAGCAGTATTACGTTATAACGCATAACGTTATGTGTTAATACGTTATAACGTACATCGTTATATGGTAATACGTTATAACGTATATCGTTATATGAAAGATACGTTATAACGCGAAATGTTATGTAGTATTACGTTACATCGTATAACATTATGTAGCATTACGTTATAACGTACAACGTTATGTAGTATTATTTTATAACGTATATCGTTATATAGTAGTACGTTATAACGAACAACGTTCAGTAGTATTACGTTATAACGTATAACGTTCAGTAGTAGTTCGTTACAACGTACATCGTTATATAGTAGTACGTTATGATGTATAACGTTCAGTAGTATTTCGATATAACGTATAACATTATGTATTATTACGTTATAACGTATATCGTTATATAGTAATGCGTGATAACGAATAACGTTATGTAGTATTACGTTACATCGTATAACATTATGTAGTATTACGTTATAACGTATATCGTATAACGTTATGTAGCATTACGTTATAACGTAGATCGTTATATGGTAATACGTTATAACGTATAACGTTCAGTAGTATTACGTTATAACGTATAACGTTATGTAGCATTACGTTATATCGTATAACGTGATATAGTATTGCGTTATAACTTATATCCTTATATAGTAATACGTTATAACGTATAACGTTATGTAGTATTTCGTTATATCTTATAACGTAATGTAGTATTACGTTATAACGTATAACGTTATGTATTATTACGTTATACCGTACATCGTTATATGGTAATACGTTATGATGTATAACGTTCAGTAGTATTACGTTATAACGTATAACGTTATGTAGCATTATGTTATAACGTATAACGTGATATAGTATTGCGTTACAACTTATATCCTTATATAGTAATACGTTATAACGTATATCGTTATATGAAAGATACGTTATAACGTGAAATGTTATGTAGCATTACGTTATAACGTATAACATAATGTATTATTACGTTATAACGTATATCGTTATGTAGTATTACGTTATATCGTATAACGTTATGTAGTATTACGTTATAACGTAGATCGTTATATGGTAATATGTTATAACATATAACGTTCAGTAGTATTACGTTATAACGTATAACGTTATGTAGCATTACCTTATAACGTATAACGTTATGTATTAATACGTTATAACGTACATCGTTATATAGTAATACGTTGTAACGAACAACGCTCAGCAGTATTACGTTATAACGTATAACGTTATGTATTAATACGTTATAACGTACATCGTTATATAGTAATACGTTATAACGTATATCGTTATACGAAAGATACGTTATAACGTGAAATGTGATGTAGTTTTACGTTATAACGTATACCATTATGTATTATTACGTTATAACGTATATCGTTGTATAGTAATGCGTTATAACGAATAACGTTATGTAGTATTACGTTACTTCGTATAACATTATGTAGTATTACGTTATGACGTACAA
>NW_025215984.1:0-1548 GCF_014825855.1 Bombus pyrosoma | reverse complement strand
CGTTATAACGTAATACTACATAACGTTATACGTTATAACGTACTGCTATGTAACGTTATACGTTATATCATAATGCTACATAACGTTATACGTTATACCGTATTGCTACATAACGTTATTAGTTATAACGTAATACTACATAACGTTATACGTTATAACGTAATACTATATAACGTTACACGTTATAACGTAATGCTACGTATCGTTACACGTTATAAGGTAATGGTACATAACGTTATATGTTATAACGTAATGGTACATAACGTTATTAGTTATAACGTAATACTATATAACGTTACACGTTATAACGTAATGCTACATAACGTTATACGTTATAACGTAATGCTACATAACGTTATACGTTATATCATAATGCTACAAAACGTTATACGTTATACCGTAATGCTACATAACGTTATTAGTTATAACCTAATACTACATAACGTTATACGTTATAACGTAATACTATATAACGTTACACGTTATAACGTAATGCTACGTATCGTTACACGTTATAAGGTAATGGTACATAACGTTATATGTTATAACGTAATGGTACATAACGTTATTAGTTATAACGTAATACTACATAACGTTATACGTTATAACGTAATACTATATAAGGTTACACGTTATAACGTAATGCTACATAACGTTATACGTTATAACGTAATGCTATGTAACGTTATACGTTATATCATAATGCTACATAACGTTATACGTTATAACGTAATACTATATAACGTTGTTCGTTATAACGTAATAGTACATAACGTTATACGTTTTATCGTAATGCTACATAACGTTGCACGTTATAACGTAATACTATATAACGTCATACGTTATAACGTAATGCTATATAACGTTATACGTTATATCATATTGCTACGTAACGTTATACGTTATACCGTAATGCTACATAACGTTATACGTTATAACGTACTACTATGTAACGTTATACGTTATACCGTAATGCTATATAACGTTATTCGTTACATCATAATGCTACATAACGTTATTAGTTATAACGTAATACTACATAACGTTATACGTTATAACGTAATACTATATAACGTTACACGTTATAACGTAATGCTACGTATCGTTACACGTTATAAGGTAATGGTACATAACGTTATATGTTATAACGTAATGGTACATAACGTTATTAGTTATAACGTAATACTACATAACGTTATACGTTATACCGTATTGCTGCATAACGTTATTAGTTATAACGTAATACTACATAACGTTATACGTTATAACGTAATACTATATAACGTTACACGTTATAACGTAATGCTACGTATCGTTACACGTTATAAGGTAATGGTACATAACGGTATATGTTACAACGTAATGGTACATAACGTTATTAGTTATAACGTAATACTACATAACGTTATACGTTATAACGTAATACTATATAACGTTATACGTTATACCGTATTGCTACATAACGTTATTAGTTATAACGTAATACTACATAACGTTATACGTTATAACGTAATACTATATAACGTTACACGTTATAACGTAATGCTA
>NW_025215983.1:0-1548 GCF_014825855.1 Bombus pyrosoma | reverse complement strand
ATAACGTATAACGGTATGTGGTATTACGATATAACGTATAACGATATGTGGTATTACGTTTCAACGTATAACGCTATATTGTATTATGATATAACGTAAAACGATATATAGTATAGCGATATAACGTATAACGTTATACAGTATTACGATATAAAGTATAACGTTATATTGTATTACGATATAACGTATAACGTTATATTGTATTACGATATAACGTATAACGTTATATTGTATTACGATATAACGTATAACGTTATATGGTGTTGCGATATAACGTATAACGATATGTGGTATTACGATATAACGTATAACGTTATATGGTATTACGATATAACGTATAACGGTATATAGTATTACGATATAACGTATAACGTTATATGGTATTACGATATAACGTATAACGTTATATTGTATTATGATATATCGTATAACGTTATATAGTATTACGATATAACGTACAACGATATATAGTGTTACGATATAACGTACAACGTTATATAGTATTACGATATAACGTAAAACGATATATAGTATTACGATATAACGTATAACGTTATATAGTATTATGATATAACGTATAACGTTATGTAGTATTATGATATAACGTATAACGTTATGTAGTATTATGATATATAGTATAACGTTATATGGTATTACGATATAACGTATAACGTTATATTGTATTACGATATAACGTATAACGTTATATGGTGTTACGATATAACGTATCACGATATGTGGTATTACGATATAACGTATAACGATATGTGGTATTACGTTTCTTCGTATAACGTTATATTGTATTATGATATAACGTAAAATGATATATAGTATTGCGATATAACGTATAACGTTATATAGTTTTACGATATAACGTATAACGATATATAGTATTACGATATAACGTATAACGTTATATAGCATTACGATATAACGTATAACGTTATATTGTATTACGATATAACGTATAACGTTATATGGTGTTACGATATAACGTATAACGTTATATGGTGTTACGATATAACGTATAACGTTATATAGTATTATGATAAATAGTATAACGTTATATTGTGTTACGATATAACGTATAACGTTATATTGTATTATGATATATCGTATAACGTTATATAGTATTACGATATAACGTACAACGATATATAGTGTTACGATATAACGTAAAGCGTTATATAGTATTACGATATAACGTATAACGATATATAGTATTACGATATAACGTATAACGTTATATAGTATTACGATATAACGTATAACGTCATATTGTATTACGATATAACGTATAACGTTATATAGTATTGCGATATAACGTATAACGTTATATAGTATAATGATATAACGTTATATGGTATTACGATATAACGTTTAACGATATATAGTATTATGATATAACGTATAACGTTATATTGTATTACGATATAACGTATAACGTTATATGGTTTTACGATATAACGTATAACGTTATATAGTATTATGATATATAGTATAACGTTATATAGTATTATGATATAACGTATAACGTTATATAGTATT
>NW_025215982.1:0-1549 GCF_014825855.1 Bombus pyrosoma | reverse complement strand
ATAACGTTCAGTAGAAATACGTTATTACGTATATCGTTATATGGTAGTACGTTATGATGTATAACGTTCAGCAGTATTTCGTTATAACGTATAACATTATGTATTATTACGTTATAGCGTATATCGTTATATGGTAATACGTTATAGCGTATATCGTCATATGGCAGTACGTTACTACGTATAACGTTCAGTAGTATTACGTTATAACGTATAATGTTATGTATTATTACGTTATAGCGTACATCGTTATATGGTAATACGTTATAACGTATATCATTATATGCTAATACGTTATAACGTATATCGTCATATGGCAGTACGTTACAACGTATAACGTTCAGTGGTATTACGTTATAACGTATAACGTTATGTATTATTACGTTTCAGCGTACATCGTTATATGGTAATACGTTATAACGTATATCGTTATATGAAAAATACGTTATAACGTATACCGTTACGTAGTCATACGTTACAACGTATAACGTTATATAGTATTACGTTATAACGTATATCGTTGTATACTAATACGTTATAACGAATAACGTTATGTGGTATAACGTTATACCGTATAACGTGATATAGTATTACGATAGAACGTTTAACGTTATATAGTATTATGTTATAACGTATATCGTTCAGTAGTATTACGTTATAACGTATACCGTTACGTAGTCTTACGTTACAACGTATAAGGTTATATAGTATTACGTTATAACGTATATCGTTATACGGTAATACATTATACCGTATAAACTTATGCATTATTACGTTATGACGCATATCGTTATATGGTAATACGTTACAACGTATATCGTTGTATGGTAGTAAGTTATAACGTATAACGATCAGTAGTATTACGTTATAACGTATAACGTCATGTAGTATTTCGTTATAATGTAAAACGTTATATCGTGTTACGTTATAATGTATAACGTTATATCGTAATACGTTATGTAGTATTACGTTATAACGTATAACGTTATGTAATATTACGTTATAACGTACATCGTTATACAGTAATACGTTATAATGAATAACGTTATGTAGTATTACGTTATAATGAATATCGTTATTTTTTCATACGTTATAACGTACATCGTTATACAGTAATACGTTATAATGAATAACGTTATGTAGTATTACGTTATAATGAATATCGTTATTTTTTCATACGTTATAACGTATATCGTTATATGGTAATACGATATAACGTATATCGACATATGGCAGTACGTTACAACGTATAACGTTCAGTAGCATTTCGTTATAACGTATCATATTATGTATTATTATGTTATAAGGTATATCGTTATGTGGTAATACGTTATAACGTATATCGTCATATGGCAGTACGTTACAACGTATAACGTTCAGTAGCATTTCGTTATAACGTATCATATTATGTATTATTACGTTATAAGGTATATCGTTATATGGTAATACGTTATAACGTATATCGTTATATGATAATACGTTATAACGTATATCGTCATATGGCAGTACGTTACAACGTATAACGTTCAGTGGTATTACGTTATATCGTGTA
>NW_025215981.1:0-1549 GCF_014825855.1 Bombus pyrosoma | reverse complement strand
ATATAATGTTATACGTCATAACGTATTACTACATAACGTTATACGTTATAACGTAGTGCTATATAACGTTATATGTTATATCGTAATGCTACATAACGTTATACGTTATATCGTAATGCTACATAACGTTATACGTTATATCGTAACGATACATATCTTTATACGTTATATCGTAATGATACATAACGTTATACGTTATGTCGTAATGCTACATATCGTTATACGATATATCGTAATGCTACATTACACTATGCGTTATATCGTAATACTACATAACGTTATACGCTATATCGTAATGCTACATATCGTTATACGTTATGTCGTAATGCTACATAGCGTTATACATCATAACGTATTACTACATAACGTTATACGTTATATCGTAATGATACATAACGTTATACGTTATATCGTAATGATACATAACTTTATACGTTATATCGTAATGATACATAACGTTATACGTTATATCGTAATGCTACATATCGTTATACGTTATTACGTAATGATACATTACATTATACGTTATATCGTAATACTACATAACGTTATACGCTATATCGTAATGCTACATATCGTTATACGTTATATCGTAATGCTACAAAGCGTTGTACGTCATAACGTTTTACTACATAACGTTATACGTTATATCGTAATGATAAATAAAGTTATACGTTATATCGTAATGATACATAACGTTATACGTTATATCGTAATGCTACATAACGTTATACGTTATATCGTAATACTACATAACGTTATACGTCATAACGTTTTACTACATAACGTTATACGTTATATCGTAATGCTACATAACGTTATTCGTTATATCGTGATGCTACATAATGTTATACGTCATAAAGTATTACTATATAACATTATACGTTATAACGTAGTGCAATATAACGTTATATGTTATATCGTAATGCTCTATAACGTTGTACGTTATATCGTAATGCTACATATCGTTTTTACGTTATATGGTGATACTAAATAGCGTTATACGTCATAACGCATCACCACATAACGTTATACGTTATATCGTAATGATACATAACGTTATACGTTATATCGTAATGCTACATAACGTTATACGCTATTACGTAATACTACATAACGTTATACGTTATATCGTAATGCTATATATCGTTATACGTTATATCGTAATGCTACATAACGTTATTCGTTATATCGTAATGCTACATAATGTTATACGTTATAGCGTAATACTATATAATGTTATACGTTATAACGTAATATTACATAACGGTATACGTTATATCGAAATACTACATATCGTTATACGTTATATCGTAATGCTACATAACGTTATTCATTATATCGTAATGCTACATATCGTTATACGTTATATCGTAATGCTACATATCGTTAAACGTTATATCGTAATGCTACATAACGTTATTCATTATATCGTAATGCTACATAACGTTATACGTTATATCGTAATGCTACATAACGTTATACGTTATATCGTAATGCTACATATCGTTATACGTTATATCGTAATGCTACATATCGCTATACGTTA
>NW_025215980.1:0-1550 GCF_014825855.1 Bombus pyrosoma | reverse complement strand
GTAACGTTATACGTTACATCCTAATACCATATAACGTTATACGTTATAACGTAATACTATATAGCGTTATACGTTATAACGTAATGCTACATAACGTTATACGTTATATCGTAATACTACATACCGCTATATGTTATAACGTAATGCTACATAACGTTATACGTTATAACATATATCTGCATAACGTTATACGTTATAACGTAATGCTACATAACGTTATACGTTATTAGTATTACTGCATATCGCTATATGTTATAACGTAATGCTACATAACGTTATACGTTACATCCTAATACCATATAACGTTATACGTTATAACGTATTGCTATATAACGTTATACGTTACATCCTAATACCATATAACGTTATACGTTATAACGTAATACTATATAACGTTAAACGTTATAACGTAATGCTACATAACGTTATGCGTTATAACGTAATGCTACATAACGTTATACGTTATAACATATATCTACATAGCGTTATACGTTATAACGAAATGCTACATAACGTTATACGTTATAACACATATCTACATAGCGATATACGTTATAACGTAATGCTACATAACGTTATACGTTACATCCTAATACCATATAACGTTATACGTTATAACGTAATACTATATAGCGTTATACGTTATAACGTAATGCTACATAACGTTACACGTTATATCGTAATACTACATACCGCTATATGTTATAACGTAATGCTACATAGCGTTATACGTTATAACGTAATGCTACATAACGTTATACGTTACATCCTAATATCATATAACGTTATACGTTATAACGTAATACTATATAGCGTTATACGTTATAACGTAATGCTACATAACGTTATACGTTATAACATATATCTACATAGCGTTATACGTTATAACGTAATGCTATAACGTTATACGTTACATCCTAATACCATATAACGTTATACGTTATAACGTAATACTATATAGCGTTATACGTTATAACGTAATGCTACATAACATTATACGTTATATCGTAATACTACATACCGCTATATGTTATAACGTAATGCTACATAACGTTATACGTTACATCCTAATACCATATAACGTTATACGTTATAACGTAATATTATATAACGTTATACGTTATAACGTAATGCTACATAACGTTATGCGTTATAACGTAATGCTACATAACGTTATACGTTACATCCTAATACCATATAACGTTATACGTTATAACGTAATACTATATAACGTTATACGTTATAACATATGTCTGCATATCGTTATACGTTATAACGTAATGCTACATAACGTTATACGCTATAACGTAATACTACGTTACCTTCTACGTTATATCGCAATATGACAAAACGTTATACGTTATAACGTAATGTTACATAACGTTATACGCTATAGCGTAATACTACATGACGTTATACGTTTTATCGTAATATGACATATCGTTATACGTTATAACGTAAAGCTACATAACGTCATACGTTATATCGTAATGCTACATAACGTTATACGTTATAACATACATCTACGTAGCGTTGTACGTTATAACGTA
>NW_025215979.1:0-2991 GCF_014825855.1 Bombus pyrosoma | reverse complement strand
TATCGTTACACCACATAAAGTTATACGTTATAACGTAATAGTATGTAAAGTTATACGTTATATCGTTACACCACATAACGTTATACGTTATATCGTGTGGCTATATGACGTTATACGTTATATCCTAATACTACATTACGTTATACGTCATATCGTAATGCCACATAACGTTATACGTTATAACATAACACCATATAACGGTATACGTCAAATCGTAACACCACATAACGTTATACGTTATAACGTAATACCACATAACGTTATACGTTTTATCGTAATACCACATAACGTTATACGTTATAACGTAATACTATATAAAGCTATACGTCATATCGTAACACCACATAACGTTATACGTTATAAAGTAATACTATATAACGTTATACGACATATCGTAATACCACAAAACGTTATACATTATATCGTAATACTATATAACGTTATACGTTATATCGTAATACTATATAACGTTATACCGTATATCGTAATACCACATAACGTTATACGTTATAACGTGTTGCTATATGACGTTATACGTTATAACATAACAATATATAACGGTATACATCATATCGTAACACCACATAACGCTATACGTTATAACGTAATGCCACATAACGTTATACGTTATAACATAACACTTTCTAACGGTATACGTCATATCGTAACACCACATAACGTTATACGTTATAACGTAATACTACATAACGTTATACGTTATAACGTAACACCTCATAACGTTATACCTTAGACCGTAATAACACATAACGTTATACGTTATAAACTAATACTATATAACGTTATACGCCATATCGTTACACCACATAACGTTATACGTTATATCGTTTTGCTATATGACGTTATACGTCATATCGTTACACCACATAACGTTATACGTTATATCGTTTCGCTATATGACGGTATACGTCATATCGTTACACCACATAACGTTACACGTTATATCGTTCTGCTATATGTCGTTATACGTTATATCCTAATACTACATTACTTTATACGTTATATTGTAGTACCACATAACGTTATACGTTAGATGGTAATACCACATAACGTTATACGTTATATCGCAATACCACATAACGTTATACGTTATATCGTATTGCTATATGATATTATATGTTATATCCTAATGCTACACTACGTTATACGTTATATCGTAATACCACATAACGTTATACGTTATATCGTAATACCACATTACGTTATACGTCGTATGGTACCACCTCATAACGTTATACGTCATATCGTAATACTATATAACGTTATGCGTTATATCGTAATACTGTATAACGTTATACGCTATATCGTATTGCTATATGATCTTATACATTATATCCCAATACTACATTACGTCATACGTCATATCCTAATACCATATAACGTTATACGTTATACAATAGCACTATATAACGGTGTACGTCATATCGTAACACCTCATAACGATATACGTCATATCGTTATACCGCATAACGTTATACGATATAACGTATTGCTATATGGCGTTATACGTTATATAATAATACTGCATAACGTTATACGCTATATCGTAACACCACATAACGTTATTCGTTATATCGTATTCCTATATGACGTTATACGTTAGATCGTAATACCACATAACGTTATACGTTATAACGTAATACCACATAACGTTATACGTTTTATCGTATTCCTATATGACGTTATACGTTAGATCGTAATACCACATAACGTTATACGTTATAACGTAATACCACATAACGTTATACGTTTTATCGTATTCCTATATGACGTTATACGTTAGATCGTAATACCACATAACGTTATACGTTATAACGTAATACCACATAACGTTATACGTTTTATCGTAATACCACATAACGTTATACGTTATAACGTAATACTATATAAAGCTATACGTCATATCGTAACACCACATAACGTTATACGTTATAAAGTAATACTATATAACGTTATACGTCATATCGTAATACCACAAAACGTTATACGTTATATCGTAATACTATATAACGTTATACGTTACATCGTAATACTATATAACGTTATACCGTATATCGTAATACCACATAACGTTATACGTTATATCGTAATACCACATAACGTTATACGTCGTATGGTAACACCTAATAACGGTATACGTCATATCGTAATACCACATAACGTTATGCGTTATAACGCATTGCTATATGGCGTTATACGTTATATCCTAATACTGCATAACGTTATACGTTATATCGTAACACCACATAACGCTATTCGTTATAACGCAATACTATATAATGTTATATGTCATATCGTAACACCACATAACGTTATACGTTGTATCGTATTCCTATATGACGTTATACGTTAGATCCTAATACCACATAACGTTATACGTTATAACGTAATACTACATAACGTTATACGTTATATCGTATTACCGCATAACGCTATACGTCAAATCGGAATACCACATAACGTTGTACGTTGTATCGTAGTATCACATATCGTTATACGTTATTTCGTAAAACCATATAACGTTATACCTTATATTGTAATACCACATAACGTTATACGTTATAACGTAACACCACATATCGTTATACGTTAGATCGTAATACCACATAACGTTATACGTCATATCGTAACACCACATAACCTTAAACGTTAGATCGTAATACTATATAAGGTTATACGTCATGTCGTAACACCACATAACGTTATAAGGTATATCGTATTGCTATTTGCCGTTATACGTTATAACATAACAATATATAACGGTATACGTTATATCGTAACACCACATAACGTTATACGTTATAACGTAATACCACATAACGTTATACGTTATATCGTAATACCACATAACGTTATACGTTATAACGTAATACTATATAAAGCTATACGTCATATCGTAACACCACATAATGTTATACGTTATAACGTAATACTTCATAACGTTATACGTCATAACGTGATACTATATAACGT
>NW_025215978.1:0-1550 GCF_014825855.1 Bombus pyrosoma | reverse complement strand
ACTATATAACGTTGAACGTTATATCATAATACAATATAACGTTATACGTTATATCGTAATACTATATAACGTCATACGTTATAACGTAATACCATATAACGTTATACGCAATATCATAATAATATATAACGTTATACGTTATATCGTAATACCATATAACGTTATACGTTATGCCGTAATACTATATAACGTTATACGTCATAACGTAATGCCATATAACGTTATACGTTATATCATAATACTATATAACGTTGAACGTTATATCATAATACAATATAACGTTATACGTTATATCGTAATACTATATAACGTCATACGTTAAAACGTAATACCATATAACGTTATACGCAATATCATAATAATATATAACGTTATACGTTATATCGTAATACCATATAACGTTATACGTTATGTCGTAATACTATATAATGTTATACGTTATATCATAATACTATATAACATTATACGTTATATCGTAATACTATATAACGTTTTACGTTATATCGTAATACTATATAACGTTATACGTTATATCCTAATACTATATAACGTTATACGTTATAACGTAATAACATATATCGTTATACGTTATATCGTAATACATTATAACGTTATACGTTATATCGTAATACCATATAACATTATACATTATATCGTAATATTATATAACGTTTTACGTTATATCGTAATACTATATAACGTTATACGTTATATCCTAATACTATATAACGTTATACGTTATAACGTAATAACATATATCGTTATACGTTATATCGTAATACATTATAACGTTATACGTTATATCGTAATACCATATAACGTTATACGTTATGTCGTAATACTATATAATGTTATACGTTATATCATAATACTATATAACGTTATACGTTATATCGTAATACTATATAACGTTTTACGTCATATCGTAATACTATATAACGTCATGCGTTATAACGTAATACCATATAAAGTTATTCGCAATATCATAATACTATATAACGTTATACGTCATATCGTAATACTATATAACGTTATACGTTATATCGTAATACCGTATAACGTTATACGTTATATCGTAATACTATATAACGTTATACTATATATCATAATACGATATAACGTTATACTATATATCATAATACTATATTACGTTATACGTTATAACGTAATACCGCATATCGTTATACGTTATATCGTAATACCATATAACCTTATAGATTTCAACGTAATACCACATACCGTTATACGTTGTATCGTAATAACATATAACGTTATACGTTATATCGTAATACTATATAACGTTATACGTTATATCGTAATACTATATAACGTTATACGTTATATCGTAATGCCATATAACGTTATACGTTATATCGTAATACCATACAACGTTATACGTTATATCGTAATACCATATAACGTTATACGTTACATCATAATACTATATAACGTTATACGTTATATCATAATACTATATAAAGTTATACTATATATCATAATACTATATAACGTTGAACGTTATATCATAATACAATATAACGTTATACGTT
>NW_025215977.1:0-1550 GCF_014825855.1 Bombus pyrosoma | reverse complement strand
ATACGTTATATGGTAATACCTTATAACGTTATACGTTATATCGTAATACTAGGATAACGTTATACGCTATATCGTAATTTCGTATAACGTTATACGTCATATCATAATAGTACATAACGTCATACGTTATATCGTAATACTATATAACGTTATACGTTATATCGTAGTACTACATAACGTTATACGGTATAACGTAATATCATATTACGTTATTCGTTATATCCTAATACTACATAACTTTAAACGTTATAACGTAATACCATATAACGTTATACGTTATATCGTAGTACTACATAACGTTATACGTTATATCGTAATACTACGTAACGTGATACGTTATATCGTAATACCACATAACGTTATACGTTATAACGTAATTCTAAATAACGTTATACGTTATATCGTAATACCACATAAGGTTATACGTTATATCGTAATACTGCATAACCTTATACGTTATGATGTTATACTATATAACGCTATACGTTATACCATAATACTACATAACGTTATAGGTTATATTGAAATACCATATAACGTTATACGTTATATCGTATTACCATATAAAGTTATACGTTATATCGTTATACTACATAACGTCATACGTTATATCGTAATACCACATAACGTAATACGTTATATCATAACACCAAATAACGTTATTCGTTATATCTTTATACCACATAACGTTATACGTTATATCGTAATACTACATAACCTTATACGTTATATCGTAATACTTCTTAACGTTATACGTTATAACGTAATGCCTTATAACGTTATACGTTATTTCGGAATACCATATATCATTATACCATATTATGTAATACCATAAAACGTTATACGTTATATCGTAATACCACATAACGTTATACGTTATATCGTAATACCATAAAACGTTATACGTCATATCCTAATACCGTATAAGGTTATACGCTATATCTTAATACCACATAACGTTATACGTTATATCGTAATACTACAATACGATATACGTTATATCGTAATACCGTATAACGTTATACGTTATATCCTAATACCACATAACGTTATACGTTATATCGTAATACCATATAATGTTATACGTTATATCGTAATACCGTATAAGGTTATACGTTATATCTTAATACCACATAACGTTATACGTTATATCGTAATACTACAATACGATATACGTTATATCGTAATACCGTATAACGTTATACGTTATATCGTAATACTAGCATAACGTTATACGATATATCGTCATACTACATAACGTTATACGTATTATAGTAATACCATATAACGTTATACGTTATATCATAATACCGTATAACGTTGTACGTTATATCGTGACACTACATAGCGTTATGCGATATATCTTAATACCGTACACCGTTATACGTAATACCGTAATATTACATAACGTTATACGTAGTGTCGTAATACCATGTAGCGTTATACGTTATATCGTAATAAAACATAACGATATACGTTATATGGTAATACCTTATAACGTTATACGTTATATCGTAATACTAGGATAACGTTATACGCTATATCGTAAT
>NW_025215976.1:0-1552 GCF_014825855.1 Bombus pyrosoma | reverse complement strand
TACATAACGTTATACGTTATAACGTAATGCTACATAAGGTTATACGTTATAACGTAATACTACATAACGTCATACGTTATAACGTAATACTACGAAACGTTATACGTTATACCGCAATGGTACATAACGTTATACGTTATATTGTAATGCTACATAACGCTGTACGTTATAACGTAATACTACATAACGTTATACGATATATCGTAATACCACATAACGTTATACGATATATCGCAATGCGACATAACGTTATACGATATATCGTAATGCTGCATAACGTTATACGTTATAACGTAATGCTATATAACGTTATAAGTCATATGGTAATGCTACATAACGTTATAAGTCATATGGTAATGCTACATAACGTTATACGATATATCGTAATGCCACATATCGTTATACGATATATCATAGTGCTACATAACGTTATACGTTAAACTTAATACTACATAACGTTATACGTTATAACGTAATACTACATAACGTTATAAGTCATATGGTAATGCTATATAACGTTATACGCTATAACGTAACACTATATAACGTTATACGTTATAACGTAATGCTACATAACGTTATACGTTATATTGTAATGCTACATAACGTTATACGTTATAACGTAATACTACATAAAGTTATACGTCGTTACGTAATACTATATAACGTTATACGTTATACCGTAATGCTACATAACGTTATACGATATAACGTAATACAACATGTCGTTATACGTTATAAAGTAATACCACATAACGTTATACGCTATAACGTAATACAACATAACGTTATACGATATATCGCAATGCGACATAACGTTATACGATATATCGTAATGCTGCATAACGTTATACGTTATAACGTAATGCTATATAACGTTATAAGTCATATGGTAATGCTACATAACGTTATAAGTCATATGGTAATGCTACATAACGTTATACGATATATCGTAATGCCACATATCGTTATACGGTATATCATAGTGCTACATAACGTTATACGTTAAACTTAATACTACATAACGTTATACGTTATATTGTAATACTACATAACGTTCTACGTTATTTCGTGGTTCCACATAATGTTATACGTTATATCGCAATAGTATATAACGTTATACGTTGTAACGTAATAACACATAATGTTATACGTTATATCGTAGTACTACATAGCGTTATACGATGTAATGTAATACTACATAATGTTCTACGTTATATCGTAATACAACATAACGTTATACGTTATATCGTCATACTACATAAAGTTATACGATATAACGTAATACCACATAACGTTGTACGCTATATCGTAATACCACATAACATTATAAGTTATATCGTAATATTGCATAACGTTATACGTTATAACGTAATACAACATATCGTTATACGTTATATCGTAATGCCACATAACGTTATACGTTATATCGTATCGCTCTATAAGGTTATACGCTATAACGTAATACTACATAACGTTCTACGCTATATCGTAATACCACATAACGTTATACGTTATACCGTAATACTACATAACGTTATACGTTATATCG
>NW_025215975.1:0-1553 GCF_014825855.1 Bombus pyrosoma | reverse complement strand
TATCGTATAACGTTATGTAGCATTACGATAGAACGAATAACGTTATGTAGCATTACGATATAACGTATAACGATGTGTAGCATTACGATATAACGTATAACGTTATGTAGTATTACGATATAACGTATAACGTTATGTATCATTACGATATAACGTATAACGTTATGTAATATTACGTCATAACGTATAACGTTATGTAGTATTACGATATAACGAATAACGTTATGTAGCATTACGATATAACGTATAACGTTATGTAGCATTAGGATATATGGTATAACGTTATGTATCACTGCGATATAACGTATAACGTTATGTAGCATTACGATATAACGTATAATGTTATGTATTATTACGATATAACGTATAACGTTATGTATCATTACGATATAACGTATAACGTTATTTAGCACTACGATATAACGTATAACGTTATGTAGCACAACGATATAACGTATAACGTTATGTAATATTACGTCATAACGTATAACGTTATGTAGCATTACGATATAACGATTAACGTTATGTAGCATTACGATATAACGTATAACGATGTGTATCATTACGATATAACGTATAACGTTATGTATCGTTACGATATAACGTATAACGTTATGTATAGTTACGATATAACGTATAACGATGTGTCGCATTACCATATAACGTATAACGATGTGTAGCATTACGATATAACGAATAACGTTATGTAGCATTACGATATAACGTATAACGATGTGTAGCATTCCGATATAACGTATAACGTTATGTAGCATTACGATATATCGTATAACGTTATGTATCATTACGATATAACGTATAACGTTATGTAGCATTACGGTATAACGTATAACGTTATGTAGCATTACGATATAACGTATAACGTTATGTATCATTACGATGTAACGTACAACGATATGTAGTAATACGTTATGACGTATAACTTTATGTAGTAATCCGTTATGACGTATAACGTTATATAGTATTACGCTACAACGTATAACGTTATGTAGCAGTATGATATAACGTATAACGTTATGTATCATTACGATATAACGTATAACGTTATGTAGCATTACGATATAACGTATAACGTTATGTATCATTACGATATAACGTATAACCTTATGTAGCATTACTATATAACGTATAACGTTATGTATCATTACGATATAACGTATAACGTTATGTAGTAATACGTTATGACGTATAACGCTATGTAGCATTACGATATAACGTATAACGAAATGTAGCATTATGATATAGCTTATAACGTTATGTAGTATTACAATATAACGTATAAAGTAATGTAGCATTACGATATAACGTAAAACGATATGTAGCATTACGATATAATGTATAACGTTATGTATCATTACGATATAACGTATAAAGTTATGTATCATTACGATATAACGTATAACGTTATGTAGCATTACGATATAACGTATAACGTTATGTAGCATTACGATATAACATATAACGTTATATAGCATTACGATATAACGAATAACGTTATGTAGCATTACGATATAACGTATAACGATATGTAGCAT
>NW_025215974.1:0-1553 GCF_014825855.1 Bombus pyrosoma | reverse complement strand
ACGTCATAACGTAATACTATACAACATTATACGTCGTAACGTTGTACTATACAACGTTATATGTTATACCGTAATACCGCATAACGTTATACGCTATATCGTAGTAACATATAACGTTATATGTTATATCGTAATACCATATAATGTTATACACTATATCGTAATACTATACAACGTTATACGTCATAACGTATTACTATACAACGTTATACGTCATAACGTAGTACTATACAACGTTATAAGTTATATCGTAATACCGTATAACATTATATGCTGTATCGTAGTAACATATAACGTTATACGTTATATCATAATACTGCACAACGTTATACGTCATAACGTAATACTATACAACGTTATACGTCATAACGTAGTACTATATAACGTTATATGTTATATCGTGATACCGCATAACGTTATACGCTATATCGTAATAGCATGTAACGTTATACGTTATATCATAATACTACAGAACGTTGTACGTCATAACGTAGTATATATAACGTTATAAGTCATAACGTATTACTATATAACGTTATACGTTATATCGTAGTAACATACAACGTTAGATGTTATATCGTAATACCATATGACGTTATACGCTATAACGTAATACTATACAACGTTATATGTCGTAACCTAGTACTATATAACGTTATATGTTTTATCGTAATACCGTATAACATTATATGCCGTATCGTGGAAACATATTACGTTATACGTTATATCATAATACTGCACAACGTTATACGTCATAACGTAATACTATACAACGTTATATGTCATAACGTAGTACTATATAACGTTATATGTTATATCGTGATACCGTATAACGTTATACGCTATATCGTAATAGCATATAACGTTATACGTTATATCATCATACTACAGAACGTTATACGTCATAACGTAGTACTATATAACGTTATATGTTATATCGTAATACCGTATAACATTATACGCTATATCGTAGTAACATACAACGTTATATGTTATATCGTGATACCGTATAACGTTATACGCTATATCGTAATAGCATATAACGTTATACGTTATATCATCATACTACAGAACGTTATACGTCATAACGTAGTATATATAACGTTATAAGTCATAACGTATTACTATATATCGTTATACGTTATATCGTAATGCTGTATAAGGTTATACGTTATAATATCATACCATGTAACGTTATACGTTACATCATAATACTACACATCTTTTTACGTCATAACGTAGTACTATATAACGTTATAAGCTATATCATCATACTACAGAACGTTATACGTCATAGCATAGTACTATATAACGTTATATGTTATATCGTTGTACCGTATAACGTTATACGCTATATCGTAATAGCATATAACGTTATATGTTATATCATCATACTACAGAACGTTATACGTCATAACGTAGTATATATAACGTTATAAGTCATAACGTATTACTATATAACGTTATACGTTATATCGTAATGCTGTATAAGGTTATACATTATAACGTCATACCATGTAACGTTATACGTTGCATCATAATACTACACATCG
>NW_025215973.1:0-1554 GCF_014825855.1 Bombus pyrosoma | reverse complement strand
TATAACGTTATGTAGTATTACGTTATAACTTATAACGTCATGTAGTATTATGTTGTAAGGTATAACGTTAAGTAGTATTACGTTATAACGTATAACGCCATGTAGTATTACGTTATAAGGTATAACATCATGTAGTATTACGTTATGACGTATAGCTTCATGTAGTATTACGTTATAAGGTACAGCGTTGTGTAGTACTGCGTTGTAAGGTATAACGTTATGTAGTATTACGTTATAACTTGTAACGTCATGTAGTATTACGTTATAAGGTACAACGTTGTGCAGTACTACGTTGTAAGGTATAACGTTATGTAGTATTACGATATAACGTATAACGCCATGTAGTATTACGTTATAAGGTATAACATCATGTAGTATTACGTTATGACGTATAACTTCATGTAGTATTATGTTATAACGTATAACGTTATGTAGTATTGCGTCATACCGTATAATGTTATATGGTAATACGTTATAAATTATAACGTCAAGTAGTATTACGTCATAACGTATAACGTTATGTAGTATTACGTTTTAACTTATAACGTTATATAGTATTACGTTATAACTTATAACGTCATGTAGTATTATGTTGAAAGGTATAACGTTAAGTAGTATTACGTTATAACGTATAACGCCATGTAGTATTACGTTATAAGGTATAACATCATGTAGTATTACGTTATAGCGTATAGCGTTATGTAGTATTGCGTTATAACTTATAACGGTATATACTATTACGATATAACGTATAACGTTATATGGTATTACGTTATAACGTATAACTTCATGTAGTATTACTTTATAAGGAATAACATCATGTAGTATTACGTTATAACGTATAACTTCACGTAGTATTACGTTATAACGTATAACGTTCTGTAGTATTACGTTATAACGTATACCGTTATGTAGTATTACGTTATAACGTATAACGTTATGTAGTATTACGATATAAAGTATAACGTTATGTAGTATTACGTTATAACGTATAAATTCATGTAGTATTACGTTATAAGGTACAACGTTGTGTAGTACTACGTTGTAAGGTATAACGTTATGTAGTATTACGATATAACGTATAACACCATGTAGTATTACGTTATAAGGTATAACATCATGTAGTATTACGTTATGACGTATAACTTCATGTAGTATTGTGTTATAACGTATAACGTTATGTAGTATTGCGTCATACCGTATAATGTTATATGGTAATACGTTATAAATTATAACGTCAAGTAGTATTACGTCATAACGTATAACGTTACGTAGTATTACATTACAACGTATAATGTTATATGGTAATACGTTATAAATTATAACGTCAAGTAGTATTACGTCATAACGTATAGCGTTATGTAGTATTACGTTTTAACTTATAACGTTATGTAGTATTACGTTATAACTTATAACGTCATGTAGTATTATGTTGTAAGGTATAACGTTAAGTAGTATTACGTTATAACGTATAACGCCATGTAGTATTACGTTATAAGGTATAACATCATGTAGTATTACGTTATGACGTATAGCTTCATGTAGTATTACGTT
>NW_025215972.1:0-1554 GCF_014825855.1 Bombus pyrosoma | reverse complement strand
GTGACAATATGGTGGAAAGGAAAATAGCATATAAGGACAAGACATTCAGGATAATAGTGGTCTATAATCAAGACACAAAAGGAACATGGAAAGAGATAGAGGAAAGAGTAGACGGAAGAGAAGAGGAAGTGATGATCGTCGGCGGAGACTGGAACGCGAGAACGGGAGAAGAGGGAGGGCAGGTAAACGAGGACCTAGGGAAAGAAAGAAGCAGACGATCAAAGGACAAGAAAATAAACGCGGAAGGAAGAATACTGCTTAGGTACCTGGAAGAGAGAGGCTGGACGATAATAAACGGCAGAGATGAAGAAGGAGAGGAGTGGACCTATATTGGGGAGAGAGGAAACTCGGTAATAGATTATGTGATCGGAAACCAGGAGGCGACAGAAGAAATAATTGGCATGATGGTAGGAAAAAGAACAGAATCGGACCATATGCCACTAGAGGTAGAAATAGGGGGGCCAGAACTACAAAGAACCGAAGAAAGGGAAGAAGAAGAGAAGGAGAGAAGGGAGCGGACAAGGGAAAGCATGGAAAAGTACCTGGAGGAATGCAAAGATTGGACCTACGAGGAGAGAACAGTAGAGGAGCTGTGGACAGAAATCAAAAACAAGGTAAACAAAGCAATACCAAAGAAGAGAGTAAAGATAAGAAAATGGGGCATGGGAGAAAAAGTGTGGTATGACAAGGAGTGGAAAGAGAGAAAAAGAGAAGTGAGAAGGAAGATGGCAAAGTTCAGGCAGATTCAAAGGAAAATGTAGCAGAGAAGAACTAATGGAGGAGAAAAAGGCATTCAAACTGTGGTGCAAAGAAAGACAGGAAAGACACGAAGAAGAGGAAATGGAGAAGCTCAGGAAGATTAGAACAGAGCAAGAGGTATGGAAGTACATAAACAAGTACAGAAGAAGAAGAGAGGGCATAGATGAAGAAATAAGTGAAGAAGAATGGAAGAATCACTTTATGGAGATTCTAGAAGGAAAAGAGCACAAAGAGGACAGGAAAACAGGGGAGCAGAGAGAGGAGGAGGAAATAAGAAAGGAGAGGGAAGATAATATAGAGAAAGAAGAGGTGATATACCAGATAAGAAAACTGAAAGAGAAGAAGGCAACGGGGGAGGATGGAAGTATGCACCGATGGAGGTGGGGGAGGCGTTATGGGAGCTGCTAAGCAAGATGTGGAACGGAGAAGGGATACCGGAAGATTGGAAAAAAGGGGTAATATGTCCGATATACAAGAAGGGCGACAAGAGAGTAGCGAAGAGCTACAGAGGAGTAACGCTGATGGACACGGCATATAAGATCTATGCAGGGATACTGGACGAACGGCTAAAGGCAGAGATCGAAACCAAACTGGAGGAGAGCCAATTTGGATTCAGAAAAGGAACAGGAGTAATCGACGCAGTGTTCGTGATAAGCCACATCATTGACAAACAGTTGAGTAGGGAAAGAGGGAAGCTGTTTGCTTGTTTTGCGGATTTAAGAGCGGCGTTCGACAGACTAAACAGAGAGAAACTGGAGGAGAAAATGAAAAAGATGGATGTCAGCGAAAACCTAA
>NW_025215971.1:0-1554 GCF_014825855.1 Bombus pyrosoma | reverse complement strand
ATACTATATAACGTTATACGTTGTATCGTAATACTATATAACGTTATACGTTATATCGTAACACCATATAACGTTATACGTTATATCGTAATACAATATAACGTTATACTATATATCATAATACTATATAAAGTTATACGTTATATCATAATACTATATAACGTTATACGTTATATCATAATACAATATAACGTTATACGTTATATCATAATACAATATAACGTTATACTATATATCATAATACTATATAATGTTATAGGTTATATCGTAATACTATATATCGTTATACGTTATATCGTAATACAATATAACGTTATACGTTATATCGTAATACTATATAACGTTATACGTTATATCGCTATACTATATATCGTTTTACGTTATATCATAATACAATATAACGTTATACGTTAAAACGTAATACCACATATCGGTATACGTTATATCGTAATACCACATATCGTTATACGTTATATCGTAACATCATATAACGTTATGCGTTATATCGTAATACAATATAACGTTATACGTTATATCGTAATACTATATAACGTTATACGTTATATCGCAATACTATATATCGTTTTACGTTATATCATAATACAATATAACGATATACGTTAAAACGTAATACCACATATCGTTATAGGTAATATCGTAATACCACATATCGTTATACGTTATATCGTAACAACGTATAACGTTATACGTTATATCGTAATACAATATAACGTTATACGTTATATCGTAATAATATATAACGTTATACGTTATATCATAATACTATATAACGTTATACGTTATATCGTAATACCATATAACGTTATACGTTATATCGTAATACCATATAACGTTATACTATATATCATAATACTATATAACGTTATACGTTATATCATAATACAATATAACGTTATACGTTAAAACGTAATACCACATATCCTTATACGTTATATCGTATTACCACATATCGTTATACGTTGTATCATAATACTATATAACGTTATACGTTATATCGTAATACCATATAACGTTATATGTTATATCATAATACTATATAACGTTATACTATATATCATAATACTATATAACGTTATACGTAAAAAGGTAATACCACATATCGTTGTACGTTATATCGTAACACCATATAACGTTATACGTTATATCGTAATACAATATAACGTTATACGTTATATCGTAATACTATATAACGTTATACGTTATATCGCAATACTATATATCGTTTTACGTTATATCATAATGCAATATAACAATATACATTAAAGTGTAATACCACATATCGTTATACGTTATATCGTAATACCACATATCGTTATACGTTATATCGTAACACCATATAACGTTATACGTTATATCGTAATACCACATATCGTTATACGTTATATCGTAACACCATGTAACGTTATACGTTATATCATAATACTATATATCGTTTTACGTTATATCATAATACAATATAACGTTATACGTTATATCATAATACTATATAACGTTATACTATATATTATAATACTATATAACGTTATACGTTAT
>NW_025215970.1:0-1555 GCF_014825855.1 Bombus pyrosoma | reverse complement strand
CGTAGTACTATATAACGTTATATGTTATATCGTAATACCGTATAACGTTATACGCTATATCGTAATAGCATATAACGTTATACGTTATATCATCATACTACAGAACGTTATACGTCATAACGTAATACTATACAACGTCATACGTTATAACGTAATACTATATATCGTTATACGTTACAACGTAATACTATACAACGTTATACGCCATAACGTAGTGCTATATAACGTTATACGTTATATCATCATACTACAGAACGTTATACGTCATAACGTAGTACTATATAACGTTATAAGTCATAACGTATTACTATATAACGTTATACGTTATATCGTAATACTATATAAGGTTATACGTTATATCGTAATACTATATAAGGTTATACGTTATAACGTCATTCCATGTAACGTTATACGTTATATCATAATACTACACAACGTTTTACGTCATAACGTAGTACTATATAACGTTATATGTTATATCGTCATACCGTATAACGTTATACGCTATATCGTAGTAGCACATAACGTTATACGTTATATCATCATACTACAGAACGTTATATGTCATAACGTAGTATATATAACGTTATAAGACATTACGTATTGCTATATAGCGTTATACGTTATATCGTAATACTGTATAAGGTTATACGTTATAACGTAATACCATGTAACGTTATAAGTTATATCATAATACTACACATCGTTATATGTCATAACGTAATACTATTCAACGTTATACGTCATAACGTAGTACTGTACAACGTTATATGTTATATCGTAATACCGTATAACGTTATACGCTATATCGTAGTAACATATAACGTTATATGTTATATCGTAATACCATATAACGTCATACGCTATATCGTAATACTATATAAGGTTATACGTTATAACGTCATTCCATGTAACGTTATACGTTATATCATAATACTGCACAACGTTATACGTCATAACGTAATACTATACAACGTTACACGTCATAACGTGGTAATATATAACGTTATACGTTATATCATCATACTACAGAACGTTATACATCATAACGTAGTACTATGTAACGTTATATGTTATATCGTAATACCATATAACGTTATACGCTATATCGTAGTAACATATAACGTTATACGTTATATCATAAAACTACACACCGTTTTACTTCATAACGTAGAACTATATGTCTTTATACGTTATAACGTAATACTATATATCGTTATACGATACAACATAATACCATACAACGTCATACGCTGTAACGTAGAACCATATAACGTTACACGTTATATCAAAATACTACACAACTTTAATGGTCATAACGCAGTACTATATAACGTTAAACATTATATCCTAATACCATATAAGATTATACGTTACATCATAAAACTACACAACGATATTCGTCATAACGTATTACTATATAACGTTATATGTTACAGCGTAGTACTATATATCGCTATACGTTGCAACGTAATACTATATATCGTTATACGTTACAACGTGATGCTATATAACGTTATACGTCATAACGTAGTACTATATAACGTTATATGTT
>NW_025215969.1:0-1555 GCF_014825855.1 Bombus pyrosoma | reverse complement strand
TAAGGTTATACGTTATAACGTAATATTACATAACGTTATAAGTTATAACGTAATATTACATAACGTTACACGTTATAACGTAATACTATACAACGTTATACGTTGTAACGTAACAATACATAACGTTATACGTTATAACGTAATATTACATAACGTTATTAGTTATAACGTAATACTACATAACGTTATACGTTCATAAGGTAACACTATATATCGTTATACGTTATAAAGTAATTATACATTACGTTATACGTTGTAACGTAATATTACATAACGTTAGATGTTATAGCGTAATACTACAGAACGTTATACGTTGTAACGTAACAATACATTACGTTATACGTTATAACGTAATATTACATGACGTTATAAGTTATAACGTAATATTACATAACGTTACACGTTATAACGTAATGATAGATACCGTTATACGTTGTAACGTAACACTACATATCGCTATAAGTTTTTACGTAATATTACATAACGTTATAAGTTATAATGTAATACTATATAACGTAATACGTTATAAGGTAATACTATATAACGTTATTCCGTATAACGTAATACTATATAACGTTATACGTTATAACGTAATACTACCTAACATTATACGTTATATCATTATTCTACATAACGTTATACGTTATAACGTAATACTATATAACTTTATACCTTGTAACGATATACTACCTAACGTTATACGTTATACCGTAATGCTATATATCGTTATACGTTGTAACGCAACACTACATAAAGTTATATGTTATAACGTAACATTACATAATGTTATAAGTAATAACGTATTGCTACCTAATGTTATACGTTATAACGTAAGGATACATAACGTTATACGTTATAACGTAATACTACCTTACATTATACGTTATATCATTATACTACATAACGTTATACGTTATAACGTAATACTACATAACGCTATACGTTGTAACGTAACACTATATAACGTTATACGATATAACATAATACTACATAACGTTATACGTTATAACGTATCACTATATAACGTTATACGTTATAACGTAGTACTATATAACTTTATACGTTATAACTATATACAACATAACTTTATACGTTATAACGTAATACTACATAACGTTTTACGTTATAACGTAACACTATATAAGGTTATACGTTATAACATAATACTACATAACGTTATACGTTATAACGTAACACTATATATCGTTTTACGTTATAAAGTAATTATACATAACGTTATACGTTGTAACGTAATGTTACATAACGTTAGATGTTATAACGTACTACTACAGAACGTGATGCGTTGTAGCGTAACAATACATAAGGTTACACGTTATAACGTAGTACTATACAACGTTATATGTTATAAGGTAATACTATATAACGTTACACGTTATAACGTAATACTACATAACGTTATACGTTATAACGTAACACTATATAACGTTATACGTCATAACGTAATACTACATAACGTTATACGTTATAACGTAATACTACATAACGTTATACGTTATAACGTAATAATACATAACGTTATACGTTAAAGCGTAAT
>NW_025215968.1:0-2998 GCF_014825855.1 Bombus pyrosoma | reverse complement strand
GTTATACGTTATATCGTAATACTATATAACGTTACACGTTATATCATAATACTATATAACGTTATACGTTATATCATAATACTATACAACGTTATACGTTATAACGTAATACCACATATCGTTATACGTTGTATCATAATACTATATAACGTTATACATTATATCATAATACTATATAACGTTATACGTTGTATCGTAATACCACATATCGTTATACGTTATATCGTAATACCATATATCGTTATACGTTATATCGTAATACCATGTAACGATATACATTATATCGTAATACCACATAACGTTATACGTTATATCGTAATACCATATAACGTTATTGATTACAACGTAATACCACATATCGTTATACGTTATATCGTAATACTATATAACGTTATACGTTATATCATAATACTATATAACGTTATACGTTATATCGTAATACCATATAACGTTATTGATTACAACGTAATACCACATATCGTTATACGTTATATCGTAATACCATGTAACGTTATACGTTATATCATAATACTACTTAACGTTATACCTTATAATGTAATACCACATATCGTTATACGTTATATCGTAATACCATATAGCGTTATACGTTATATCGTAATACCATATAACGTTATACGTTATATCGTAATACCATGTAGCGTTATACATTATATCGTAATACCACATAACGTTATACGTTATATCGTAATACCATATAACGTTATTGATTACAACGTAATACCACATATCGTTATACGTTATATCGTAATACTATATAACGTTATACGTTATATCATAATACTATATAACGTTATACGTTATATCATATTACTATACAACGTTATACGTTATAACGTAATAACACATATCGTTATACGTTATATCGTAATACCACATAGCGTTATACGTTATATCGTAATACCATATAGCGTTATATGTTATACCATAATACTATATAACGTTATACTATATATCATAATACTATATAACGTTATACGTTACAACCTATTACCATATAATGTTATACGTTATATCGTAATACTATATAACGTTATACCTTATGCCATAATACTATATAACGTTATACGTTATATCGTAATACCATATAACGTTATTGATTACAACGTAATACCACATATCGTTATACGTTATATCGTAATACCATATAACGTTATACGTTATATCGTAATACTATATAACGTTATACGTTATTTCATAATACTATATAACGTTATACGTTATAACGTAATACCACATATCGTTATACGTTTTATCGTAATACCGTATAACGTTATACGTTATATCGTAATACCATATAACGTTATATGTTATACCATAATAGTATATAACGTTATACTATATATCATAATACTATATAACGTTATACATTATATCATAATACTATATAACGTTATGCGTTATATCATAATACTATACAACGTTATACGTTATAACGTAATACCACATATCGTTATACGTTATATCGTAATACCATATAGCGTTATACGTTATATCGGAATACCATATAATGTTATTGATTACAAAGTAATACCACATATCGTTATACGTTATATCGTAATACCATGTAACGTTATACGTTATATCATAATATTATATAACGTTATACGTTATATCATAATACTATATAACGTTATACGTTGTATCGGAATACCACATATCGTTATACGTTATATCGTAATACCATATATCGTTATACGTTATATCGTAATACCATGTAACGTTATACGTTATATCGTAATACCATATAACGTTATACGTTATATCGTAATACCATGTAACGGTATACGTTATATCGTAATACCACATAACGTTATACGTTATATCGTAATACCATATAACGTTATTGATTACAACGTAATACCACATATCGTTATACGTTATATCGTAATACTATATAACGTTATACGTTATATCATAATACTATATAACGTTATACGTTATATCATAATACTATACAACGTTATACGTTATAACGTAATAACACATATCGTTATACGTTATATCGTAATACCATACAGCGTTATACGTTATATCGTAATACCATATAGCGTTATACGTTATATCGTAATACTATATAACGTTATGCGTTACATCATAATACTATACAACGTTATACGTTATAACGTAATAACACATAGCGTTATACGTTATATCGTAATACCACATATCGTTATACGTTATATCGTAATACTATATAACGTTATACGTGATATCGTAATACCATGTAACGGTATACGTTATATCGTAATACCACATAACGTTATACGTTATATCGTAATACCATATAACGTTATTGATTACAACGTAATACCACATATCGTTATACGTTATATCGTAATACCATGTAACGGTATACGTTATATCGTAATACCACATAACGTTATACGTTATATCGTAATACCATATAACGTTATTGATTACAACGTAATACCACATATCGTTATACGTTATATCGTAATACTATATAACGTTATACGTTATATCATAATACTATATAACGTTATACGTTATAATCATAATACTATACAACGTTATACGTTATATCGTAATACCATATAGCGTTATACGTTATATCGTAATACCACATAGCGTTATACGTTATATCGTAATACCACATATCGTTATACGTTTTATCGTAATACCATATGACGTTATATGTTATACCATAATACTATATAACGTTATACTATATATCATAATACTATATAACGTTATACGTTACAACCTATTACCATATAATGTTATACGTTATATCGTAATACTATATAACGTTATACATTATATCATAATACTATATAACGTTATACATTATATCATAGTACTATATAACGTTATGGGTTATATCATAATACTATACAACGTTATACGTTTTAACGTAATACCACATATCGGTATACGTTATATCGTAATACCATATAACGTTATACGTTATATCGTAATAGCATATAACGTTATACGTTATATCGTAATACCATAT
>NW_025215967.1:0-1556 GCF_014825855.1 Bombus pyrosoma | reverse complement strand
TATAACATATAACGTTATGTTGTATTATGATATATGGTATAACGTTTTATTGTATAACGATATAACGTATAACGTTATATAGTATTACGATATAACGTATAACGTTATATAGTATTACGATATAACGTATAACGTTATATTGTGTTACGATATAACGTATAACGTTATATTGTATTACGATATAAAGTATAACGTTATATGGTGTTACGATATAACGTATAACGATATGTGGTATTACGATATAACGTTAAACGTTATATAGTATTACGATATAACGTATAACGATATATAGTATTATGATATAACGTATAACGTTATATAGTATTACGATATAACGTATAACGTTATATGGTGTTACGATATAACGTATAACGATAAGTGGTAATAGGATATAACGTATAACAATATGTGGTAATACGATATAACGTATAACGATATGTGGTATTACGTTTTAGCGTATAACGTTATATTGTATTATGATATAACGTAAAACGATATATAGTATAGCGATATATCGTATAACGTTATATAGTATTACGATATAACGTATAACGTATAACGATATATAGTATTACGATACAACGTATAACGTTATATAGTATTACGATATAACGTATAACGATATATAGTATTACGATATAACGTATAACGTTATATAGTATTATGATATATAGTATAACGTTATATGGTATTACGATATAACGTATAACGTTATATGGTATTACGATATAACGTATAACGTTAAATAGTATTACGATATAACGTGTTACGATATATAGTATTATGATATAACGTATAACGTTATATTGTATTACGATATAACGTATAACGTTATATGGTGTTACGATATAACGTATAACGTTATATAGTATTATGATATATAGTATAACGTTATATGGTATTATGATATAACGTATAACGTTATATAGTATTATGATACAACGTATAACGATATTTGGTAGTACGATATAACGTATAACGATATGTGGTATTACGATATAACGTATAACGATATGTGGTATTACGTTTTAACGTATAACGTTATATTGTATTATGATATAACGTAAAACGATATATAGTATTGCGATATAACGTATATCGTTATATAGTATTACGATATAACGTATAACGTTATATGGTGTTACGATACAACGTAAAACGTTATATAGTATTACGATACAACGTATAACGTTATATAGTATTACGATATAACGTATAACGTTATATAGTATTATGATATAACGTATAACGTTATATAGTATTATGATACATAGTATAACGTTATATGGTATTACGATATAACGTATAACGTTATATATTATTATGATATATAGTATAACGTTATATAGTATTATGATATAACATATAACGTTATGTTGTATTATGATATATGGTATAACGTTTTATTGTATAACGATATAACGTATAACGTTATATAGTATTACGATATAACGTATAACGTTATATAGTATTACGATATAACGTATAACGTTATATTGTGTTACGATATAACGTATAACGTTATATTGTATTACGATATAAAGTATAACGTTATA
>NW_025215966.1:0-1556 GCF_014825855.1 Bombus pyrosoma | reverse complement strand
TAATACTACACAACGTTATACGTTATATCGTAATGCTACATAACGTTATACGTTATATCGTAATGCTACATAACGTTATACGTTATTACGTAACACTACATATCGTTATACGTTATATCGTAGTACCATATAACGTTATACGTTATATCGTAATACCATATAACGTTATACGTCATATCGTAATACCACATATCGTTATTCGTTATAACGTTGTACTACATATGGTTATACGTTATATCGTAGTACCACATAACGTTATACGTTATATCGTAATACTACATAACGTTACACGTTATAACGTAACACTACATATCGTTATACGTTATGTCGTAGTAAAATATAACGTTATACGTTATATCGTAATGCTACATAATGTTACACGTTATAACGTAACACTACATATAGTTATACGTTATGTCGTAGTAAAATATAACGTCATACGTTATATCGTAATGCTACATAACGTTATACGTTATATCTTAAGACAACATATCGTTATACGTTATATCGTAATACCATATAACGTAATACGTTATGACGTAGTACTACATATCGTTATACGTTATATCGTAGTACCATATAACGTTATACGTTATATAGTAATAACATATAAGGTTATACGTTATATCGTAATACTACATATCGTTATACGTTATATCATATTACCTTATAAGGTTATACGTTATATCGTAATCCTACATAACGTTATACGTTGTAACGTATTACTACATATCGTTATACGCTATATCGTAATACCATATAACGTTATACGTTATAACGTAATACTACATAACGTTATACGTTATATCGTAATGCCACATAACGTTATACGATATATCGTAAGACAACATATCGTTATACGTTATATCGTAATACCATATAACGTAATACGTTATAACGTAGTACTACATATCGTTATACGTTATATCGTAGTACCATATAACGTGATACGTTATATCGTAATACCATATACGTTATACGTTATAACGTAATTCTGCATAGCGACGTACGTTATATCGTAATGCTACATAACGATATACGTTATATCGTGATACTATATATCGTTATACGTTATATCGTAATACCATATAACGTTATACGCTATATCGTAATACTACATATCGTTGTACGTTGTACCGTAATACCATATAATGCTATTCGTTACAACGTAATACTACACAACATTATACGTTATATCGTAATGCTACATAACGTTATACGTTATATCGTAATGCTACATAACGTTATACGTTATTACGTAACACTACATATCGTTATACGTTATATCGTAGTACCATATAACGTTATACGTTATATCGTAATACCATATACCGTTATACGTTATAGCGTTGTACTTCATATGGTTATACGTTATATCGTAGTACCACATAACGTTATACGTTATATCGTAATACTACATATCGTTACACGTTATAACGTAACAGTACATATCGTTATACGTTATGTCGTAGTAAAATATAACGTTATACGTTATATCGTAATGCTACATAATGTTATACGTGATATCGTAATACTACATATCGTTATACATTATA
>NW_025215965.1:0-1556 GCF_014825855.1 Bombus pyrosoma | reverse complement strand
CGTTATATCCCTAAAACTACATAACGTTATACGTTATAACGTAATACTATATAACGTTATACGTTATACGTTATATCGTAATGCTACATAATATTGAACGTTATTTCGTAATACTACATATCGTTATACGTTATATCGTAACAGTACATATCGTTTTCGTTATATCGTAATGCTACATAACGATATACGTTATAACGTATTACCATATAACGTTATCCGTTACATCGTAACTCTATATAACGTTATACGTTATAACGTAACACTACATAACGTTATACGTTATAAAGTACTACCATATAACGTTATACGTTATATCGTCATACTACATATCGTTATACGTCATATCGCAATGCTCCATAGCGTTACACGTTATAACCAAATACTACATAACGTTACACGTTATGTCGTAATAGTACATATCGTCATACGTTATAACGTATTACCATATAACGTTATACGTTATATCGTAATACTACATATCGTTATACGTTATATCGTAACACTACATAACGTTATACGTTATATCGTAATGCTACATAACATTATACGTTATATCGTAATACTACATATCGTTATACGTTATATCGTAACAGTACATATCGTTTTCGTTATATCGTAATACTATATAACGTTATATGTTATAACGTAACACTACATAACGTTATACGTTATAACGTAATACTATATAACGTTATACGTTATATCGTAACACTACATATCGTTATGCGTAACATCGTAATACAATATAACGCTATACGTCATATCGTAATGCTACATATCGTTATACGTCATATCGTAATGCTACATATCGTTATACGTTATATCGTAATGCTACATGACGTTATACGTTATAACGTAACGCTACATAACGTTATACGTTGGAACGTAGTTCTACATAACGTTATACGTTATATCGTAATGCTACATATCGTTATTCGTTATATCGTAATGCTGCATAACGTTATCCGTTATATCGTAACAGTACATATCGTTTTCGTTATATCGTAATGCTACATAACGTTATACGTTATAACGTAATATTATATAACGTTATAAGTCATATCGTAATGCTACGTAACGTTATAGGTTATATCGTAATACCATATAACGTTATACGATATATCGTAATACTGTATAGCGTTACACGTTATAATGTAATACAACATAACGTTATACGTTATAACGTATTATTTCATATCGTTATATGCTGTATCGTAAAACTACATAACGTTATACGTTATATCGTAATGCTAGATATCGTTATACGTTATATCGTAATACTACATATCGTTATACGTTATATCGTAACAGTACATATCGTTTTCGTTATATCGTAATGCTACATAACGTTATACGCTATATCGTAATACTATATAGCGTTACACGTTATAATGTAATACCACATAACGTTATACGTTATAACGTAATACTACGTAACGTTACACGTTATATCGTAATGCTACATATCGTTATTCGTTATATCGTAATGCTGCATAACGTTATCCGTTATATCGTAACAGTACATATCGTTTTCGTTATATTGTAATGCTACATAA
>NW_025215964.1:0-1557 GCF_014825855.1 Bombus pyrosoma | reverse complement strand
TTATACGTTATAACGTAATGCTACATAACGTTATACGCTATAACGTAATACTACATAACGTTATACGTCATAAGCTAATAGTATATAACGTTATACGTTATAATGTAATACTACATAATGTAATACGTTATATCGTAATACCACATAACGTTATACTTTATAACGTAATGGTATATAACATTATACGTTATAACGTGATTCTATATAACGTTATACGTTATAAGCTAATAGTATATAATGTTATAAGGTATAGTGTAATACTACATAAGGTAATACGTTATATCGTTATACCACATAACGTTATACGTTATAAGGTAATGCTATATAACGTTATACGTTATAACGTAATACTATATAACAGTTACGTATATTATACGTCATAAGCTAATAGTATATAACGTTATACGTTATAATGTAATACTACGTAACGTATTCAGTTATATCGTAGTACCACATACCGTTATACGTTATAACGTAATGCTACATAACGTTATACGCTATAACGTAATACTACATAACGTTATACGTTATAAGCAAATAGTATATAACGTTATACGTTACAATGTCATACTACATAACGTAATACGTTATATCGTAATACCACATACCGTTATATGTTATAATGTAATGCTACATAACGTTATACGCTATAACGTTATACGTTATAAGCTAATAGTATATAACGTTACACGTTATAATGTAATACTACATAACGTAATACGTTATATCGTAATACCACATACCGTTATACGTTATAATGTAATGCTATATAACGTTATACGTTATAACGTAATACTACATAACGTTATACGTTATAAGCTAATAGTATATATCGTTATACGTTATAATGTAATACTACACAACGTAATACGTTATATCGTAATACCACATACCGTTATACGTTATAATGTAATGCTATATAACGTTATACGTTATAACGTAATACTATATAACGTTATACGTTATGAGCTAATTGTATATATAGTGATACGTTATAATGTAATACTACATAACGTAATACGTTATATCGTAATACCACATACCGTTATACGTTATAATGTAATGCTATATAACGTTGTACGTTATAACGTAATACTACATAATGTTTTACGTCATAAGCTAACAGTATATAACGTTATACGTTACAATGTCATACTACATAACGTAATACGATATATCGTAATACCACATAACGTTATACGTTATAACGTAATGCTATATAACGTTATACGTTATAACGTAACACTATATAACGTTATACGTTATAAGCTAGTAGTATATAACGTTATAAGATATAATGTAATACTACATAACGTTATACGTTATATCGTAATACCACATAGCGTTATACGTTATATTGTAATGCTACATAACGTTATACGCTATAACGTAATACTACATAACGTTATACGTTATAAGCTAATAGTACATAACGTTATACGTTATAAGCTAATAGTACATAACGTTATACGTTATAATGTAATACTACATAACGTAATACGTTATATCGTAATACCACATAACGTTATACGTTATAACGTAATGGTATATAACGTT
>NW_025215963.1:0-1557 GCF_014825855.1 Bombus pyrosoma | reverse complement strand
ACGTTATAACGTATAACGTTATGTAGCATTATGATTTAACGTATAACGTTACACAGCAGTACGTTATAACGTATAACGTTATGTAGCATTACGGTATAACGTATGACGTTACGTAGCAATATGATATAACGTATAACGTTATATAGCATTACGTTATAACGTGTAACGTTATATAGTATTACGTTGTAACGTATAACGTTATGTAGTGTTACGTTATAACTAATAACGTTATGTAGCATTACGGTATAACGTATAAGGTTATGTAGCATTATGATTTAACGTATAACGTTACACAGCAGTACGTTATAACGTATAACGTTATGTAGCATTACGGTATAACGTATAACGTTATATAGTATTACGTTATAACGTATAACGTTATGTAGTATGACGTTATAACAAATAACGTTATGTAGCATTACGGTATTACGTATAACGTTATGTAGCATTATGATATAACGTATAACGTTACATAGCAGTACGTTATAACGTATAACGTGATGTAGCATTACGGTACAACGTATAACGTTACGTAGCACTATGATAAAACGTATAACGTTATATAGCATTACGTTATAACGTATAACGTTATATAGTGTTACGTTATAACGTACAACGTTATATAGTATTTCGTTATAACGTATAACGTTATGTAGCATTACGGTATTACGTATAACGTTATGTAGCATTATGATATAACGTATAACGTTACATAGCAGTACGTTATAACGCATAACGTTATGTAGCATTACGGTATAACGTATAACGTTACGTAGCACTATGATATAACGTATAACGTTATATAGCATTACGTTATAACGTACAACGTTATATAGTATTACGTTATAACGTGCAACGTTATATAGTATTACGTTATAGCGTATAACGTTATGTAGCATTACGGTATAACGTATAACATTACGTAGCATTAGGATATAGTATCACGTTATATAGCATTACGTTATAACGTATAACGTTATATAGTATTACGATATAACTAATAACGTTATGTAGCATTACGGTATAACGTATAACGTTATGTAGCATTATGATATAAGGTATAACGTTCTATAGCATTACGGTATAACGTATAACGTTATATAGTATTACGTTATAACGTATAACGTTATGTAGTATGACGTTATAACTAATAACGTTATGTAGCATTACGGTATAACGTATAACGTTATGTAGCATTATGATACAACGTATAACGTTACATAGCAGTACGTTATAACGTATAACGTTATGTAGCATTACGGTATAACGTATAACGTTATGTAGCATTACGGTATAACGTATAACGTTATATAGTATTACGTTATAACGTATAACGTTATGTAGTATTACGTTATAACTAATAACGTTATGTAGCATTACGGTATAAAGTATAACGTTATGTAGTATGACGTTATAACAAATAACGTTATGTAGCATTACGGTATAACGTATAACGTTATGTAGCATTATGATATAACGTATAACGTTACATAGCTGTACGTTATAACGTATAACGTTATGTAGTATGACGTTATAACAAATAACGTTATGTAGCAT
>NW_025215962.1:0-1559 GCF_014825855.1 Bombus pyrosoma | reverse complement strand
GTATAACGTTATATAGTATTACGTTTTAACGTATAACGTTATGTAGCATTACGTTATAACGTATAACGTTATGTAGCATCACGATATAACGTATAACGTTATGTAGCATCACGTTATAAAGTATATCGTTATGTAGCATTACGATATAACGTATAACGTTATATAGTATTACGTTAAAACGTATAACGTTATGAAGGATGACGATATAACGTATTACGTTATGCAGCATTACGTTATGCAATATTACGTTATAACGTATAACGTTATGCAGGATTACGATATAGCGAATAACGTTATGTAGCATTACGATATAACGTATAACGTTATATAGTATTACTTTATAACGTATAACGTTATGTAGCATCACGATATAACGTATAACGTTGTATAGCATTACGATATAACGTATAACGTTATATAGCATTATGTTATAACGTATAACGTTATATAGCATTACGTTATAACTTATAACGTTATGCAGGATTACGATATAGCGAATAACGTTATGTAGCATTACGATATAACGTATAACGTTATATAGTATTACGTTATAACGTTATGTAGCATTACGTTATGCAATATTACGTTATAACGTATAACGTTATGCAGGATTACGATATAGCGAATAACGTTATGTAGCATTACGATATAACGTATAACGTTGTATAGCATTATGATATAACGTAGAACGTTATGTAGCATTATGTTATAACGTATAACGTTATATAGCATTACGTTATAACTTATAACGTTATGTAGGATTACGATATAACGAATAACGTTATGTAGCATTACGATATGACGTATAACGTTATATAGTATTACGTTATAACGTATAACGTTATATAGTATTACGTTATAACGTATAACGTTATGTATTATTTAGTTGTAGCGTATGACGTTATATAGCATTACTCTATAACGTATAACGTTATATCGTGTTACGTTATAACGTATAACGTTATGTAGGATTACGAAATAACGAATAACGTTATGTAGCATTACGATATAACGTATAACGTTACATAGCATTACGTTATAACGTATAACGTTATACAGTATTACGTTATAACGTATTACGTTATGTAGGATTACGAAATAACGAATAACGTTATGTAGCATCACGATATAACGCATAACGTTATGTAGCATCACGTTATAAAGTATATCGTTATGTAGCATTACGATATAACGTATAACGTTATATAGTATTACGTTAAAACGTATAACGTTATGAAGGATTACGATATAACGTATTACGTTATGTAGCATTACGTTATGCAATATTACGTTATAACGTATAACGTTATGCAGGATTACGATATAGCGAATAACGTTATGTAGCATTACGATATAACGCATAACGTTATATAGTATTACGTTATAACGTATAACGTTATGTAGCATCACGATATAACGTATAACGTTGTATAGCATTACGATATAACGTATAACGTTATATAGCATTATGTTATAACGTATAACGTTATATAGCATTACGTTATAACTTATAACGTTATGTAGGATTACGATATAAGGAATAGCGTTATGTAGCATTA
>NW_025215961.1:0-1560 GCF_014825855.1 Bombus pyrosoma | reverse complement strand
GCAATATGATATAACGTATAACGTTATATAGCATAGCGTTATGACGTATAACGTTATATAGTGTTACGTTATGGCGTACAACATTATGTAGTATTACGTTATAACGTATACCGTTATGTAGCATTAGGGTATCACGTATAACATTATGTAGTATTACGTTATAACGTATAACGTTATGTAGCATTACGTTATAACGTATAACGTTATGTAGCATTACGTTATAACGTATAACGTTATGTAGTATAACGGTATAACGTATAACGTTCTGTAGCAGTACGATATAACGTATAACGTTATGTAACATTACGGTATAACGTATAACGTTATATAGCATTGCGTTATAACATGTAGCGTTATGTAGCATTACGGTATAACGTATAACGTTATGTAGCATTAGGGTATAACGTATAACTTTATGTAGTATTACGTTATAACGTATAACGTTATGTAGCATAACGGTATAACGTATAACGTGATATAGCATTGCGTTATGACGTATAACGTTATATAGCATTACGTTTTAACGTATAACGTTATGTAGTATTACAGTATAACGTATAACGTTATGTAGCATTATGATATAACGTATAACGTTATATAGCATTGCGTTATGACGTATAACGTTATATAGTGTTACGTTATAGCGTATAGAGTTATGTAGTATTACGTTATAACGCATAACGTTATGTAGCATTACGGTATAACATATAACGTTATACAGCATTGCGTTATAACGTATAGCGTTATACAGCATTGCGTTATAACGTATAGCGTTATGTAGCATTGTGGTATAACGTATAACGTTATATAGCATTGCGTTATGACGTATAACGATATATAGTGTTACGTTATAGCGTATAACATTATGTAGTATTACGTTATAACGTATACCGTTATGTAGCATTACGGTATAACGTATAACGTTATATAGCATTGCGTTATAACGTATAGAGTTATGTAGCATTACGGTATAACGTATAACGTTATGTAGCATTACGGTATAACGTATAACGTTATGTAGCATTAGGGTATCAAGTATAACGTTATGTAGTATTACGTTATAACGTATAACGTTATGTAGCATTACGTTATAACGTATAACGTTATGTAGCATTACGTTATAACGTATAACATTATGTAGCATTACGTTATAACGTATGACGTTATGTAGCATAACGGTATAACGTATGGCGTTATGTAGCATTACGGTATAACGTATAACGTTATGTAGCATTAGGGTATATCGTATAACTTTATGTAGTACTATGTCATAAAGTATAACGTTATGTAGCATTACGTTATAACGTATAACGTTGTGTAGTATTACGTTATAACGTATAACGTTATGTAGCATAACGGTATATCGTATAACGTTGTGTACGAGTACGATATAACGTATAACGTTATGTACCATTACGGTATAACGTATAACGTTATGTAGCATTACAATATAACGTATAACGTTATGTAGTATTGCGTTATAACGTATAACGTTATGTAGCATTACGGTATAACGTATAACGTTATCTAGCATTGCGTTATAACGTATAGCGTTATGTA
>NW_025215960.1:0-1560 GCF_014825855.1 Bombus pyrosoma | reverse complement strand
TAATACGTTATGACTTATAACGTTATATAGTACTACATTATGACGTAAAACGATGTGTAGTATTATGATATAACGTATAACGTTACATAGTATGGCGTTATAACGTATAACCTTATACAGTATTACGATATAACATATAACATTGTATAGTAATACGTTATGACGTATAACGTTATATGGTATGACGATATAACGTATATCTTTATATAGTACTACGTTGTGACGTATAACGTTGTATAGTATTACGTTATGACGTATAACGTGTTGCAGTATAGTGATATAACGTATAACGTTATATGCTATTACGATATAGCGTATAACGTTATACGGTATTACGATATAGCATATAACGTTATATAGTACAAGGTTACGACATATAACGTTGTATAGTATTACGTTATAGCGTATAACGTCATATGGTATTACGATATAACATCTAACGTTGTATGTTACTACGATATAGCGTATAACGTTATACGGTATTACGATATAACATATAACGTTATATTGTACTATGTTATGGCGTATAACGTTCTGTAGTATGATGATATAATATATAACGTTATATAGTACAACGTTATGACGTATAACGTTGTATAGTATTACGTTATGACGTATAACGTTGTGCAGTATTATCATATAACGTATAACGTTATATGCTATTACGATATAGCGTATAACGTTTTACGGTATAACGATATAACATATAACGTTATACAGTACTACGCTATGAGGTATAACGTTCTGTAGTATGATGATATAGCTTATAACGTTATATAGTACTACGTTATGACGTAAAACGATGTGTAGTATTATGATGTAACGTATAACGTTTCATGGTATGACATTATAACGTATAAACTTATACAGCATTACGATATAACGTATAACGTTATATAGTAATACGTTATGACTTATAACGTTATATATACTACGTTATGACGTGTAACGTTCTATAGTATTATGATATAACGTATTACGTTATATGCTATTACGATATAGCGTATAACGTTATACGGTATCACGATATAACATATAACGTTATATAGTACAACGTTATGACGTATAACGTTGTATAGTATTACGTTATAGCGTATAACGTTATATGGTATTACGATATAACATCTAACGTTATATGTAACTACGATATAGCATATAACGTTATACGGTATTACGAAATAACATATAACGTTGTATAGTACTACGTTATGACGTATAACGTTGAATAGTATTACGTTATGACGTATAACGATGTGTAGTATTATGATATAACGTATAACGTTACATAGTATGGCGTTATAACGTATAACCTTATACAGCATTACGATATAACGTATAACGTTATATAGTAATACGATATTACTTATAACGTTATATAGTACTACATTATGACGTAAAACGATGTGTAGTATTATGATATAACGTATAACGTTACATAGTATGGCGTTATAACGTATAACCTTATACAGTATTACGATATAACGTATAACGTTATATAGTAATACGTTATGACTTATAACGTTATATAGTACTACATTATGACGTAAAACGATGTGTAGT
>NW_025215959.1:0-1561 GCF_014825855.1 Bombus pyrosoma | reverse complement strand
TAACGATATGTAGCATTACGTTATAACGTATAACGTTATATGGTATTACGTTATAACGTATAACGTTATATGGTATTACGTTATAACGTATAACGTTATATGGTATTAGGATGTATCGTATAACGTTATGTAGCATTACGTTATAACGTATAACGCTATGTAGATATATGTTATAACGTATAACGTTATGTAGCATTACATTATAACGTATAACGTTATGTAGTATTACGATACAACGTATAATGTTATGTAGTATTACGTTATAACGTATAACGTTATATAGTATTACGTTATAACGTATAACCTTATATGGTATGACGTTATAACGTATAACGTTATATGGTATTAGGATGTAACGTATAACGTTATGTAGCATTACGTTATAACGTATAACGCTATGTAGATATATGTTATATCGTATGGCGTTATGTAGAATTACGATATAACATATAACGTTATGTAACATTACGTTATAACGTATACCTTTATGTAGATATATGTTATAACGTAAAACGTTATGTAGCATTACGATACAACGTATAACGTTATGTAGTATTACGTCATAACATATAACGATATGTAGCATTAGGTTATAACGTATAACGTTATATGGTATTACGTTATAACGTATAACGTTATATGGTATTACGTTATAACGTATAACGTTATATGGTATTAGGATGTATCGTATAACGTTATGTAGCATTACGTTATAACGTATAACGTATTGTAGATATATGTTATAACGTATAACGTTATGTAGCATTACGTTATAACGTATAACGTTATGTAGTATTACGATACAACGTATAATGTTATGCAGTATTACGTTATAACGTATAACGTTATATAGTATTACGTTACAACGTATAACGTTATATGGTATTAGGATGTAACCTATAATGTTATGTAGCATTACGATATAACGTATAACGTTATGTAGCATTGCGTTATAACGTATAACGTTATATGGTACTACATTATAACGTATAACGTTATATGGTATGACGTTATAACGTATAACGTTATATGGTATTAGGATGTAACGTATAACGTTATGTAGCATTACGTTATAACGTATAACGCTATGTAGATATATGTTATAACGTATAACGTTATGTAGCATTACGTTATAACGTATAACGCTTTGTAGATATATGTTATAACGTATAACGTTATGTAGCATTACGTTATAACGTATAACGTTATGTAGATATATGTTATAACGTATGGCGTTATGTAGAATTACGATATAACATATAACGTTATGTAACATTACGTTATAACTTTATGTAGACATATGTTATAACGTAAAACGTTATGTAGCATTACGATACAACGTATAACGTTATGTAGTATTACGTCATAACGTATAACGATATGTAGCATTACGTTATAACGTATAACGTTATATGGTATTACGTTATAACGTATAACGTTATATGGTATTAGGATGTAACGTATAACGTTATGTAGCATTACGTTATAACGTATAACGCTATGTAGATATATGTTATAACGTATAACGTTATGTAGCATTACGTTATAACGTATAACGTTA
>NW_025215958.1:0-1561 GCF_014825855.1 Bombus pyrosoma | reverse complement strand
ATAAGGATTTGTTGTATTACGATATAACGTATAAGGATATGTTGTATTACTTTATAACGTATAACGTTATATGGTATTACGATGTAACGTATAACGATATGTTGTATGACGATAAACCGTATAACGTTATGTAGCGAAACGATATGACGAATAACGTTATGTAGCAATACGATATAACGTATAACGTTATGTAGCATTACGATATAACGTATAATGTTATGTAGTATAACGTTGTAACGTATAACATTATATAGTATTACGATATAACGTAGATCGATATGAAGTATTACGATATAACGTATGACGATATGTAGTATTACGATATGACGTATAAGGATATGGTGTATTACGATATAACGTAAAACGTTATGTAGCATTACGATATAACGTATGACGATATGTAGTATGACGATATAACGTATAAGGATATGTTGTATTACGATATAACGTATAACGTTATGTAGCATTACGATATAACGTATAACGTTATGTAGCATTATGATATAACGTATAACGATATGTAGTAATACGTTACATCGTATAACGTTATGTAGGATTGCGATATAACGTATAACATTATAAGGTAACATGATATAACGTATAACGATATGTAGTGTTACGATATAACGTATAACGCTATGTATCAATACGATATAACGTATAACATTATGTAGTATAACGTTTTTACGTATAACGTTATATGGTATTACGATATAACGTACAACGATATGTAGTATTACGATATAACGTATGACGATATGTAGTATTCCGATATAACGTATATGGATATGTTGTATTACGATATAACGTATAACGTTATGTAGCATTACGATATAACGTATAACGTTATGTAGCATTAGGATATAACGTATAACGATATGTAGTAATACGTTACAACGTATAACGTTATGTAGGATTGCGATATAACGTATAACATTATAAGGTAATATGATATAACGTATAACGATATGTAGTATTACGATATAACGTATAACGCTATGTAACAGTACGATATAACGTATAACATTATATAGTATTACGTTATAACGTATAACGTTATATGATATTACGATATAACGTATAACGATATGTAGTATTACGTTACAACGTATAACGTTATGTAGGATTAGGATATAACGTATAACCTGATAAGGTAATATGATATAACGTATTACGATATGTAGTGTTACGTTATAACGTGTAACGTTATATGTTATTACGATATAACGTATAACGATTTGTTGTTTTACAATATAACGTATAATGTTATGTAGCAATACGATATAACGTATAACGTTATGTAGCATTACGATATAACGCATAACGTTATGTAGTATAACGTTGTAACGTATAACGTTATAAGGTATTACGATATAACGTACAACGATATGTAGTATTACGATATAACGTATGACGATATGTAGTATTACGTTACAACGTATAACGTTATGTAGGATTGCGATATAACGTATAACCTTATAAGGTAATATGATATAACGTATAACGATATGTAGTATTACGATATAACGTATAACGCTATGTAGCATTACGATATAACGTA
>NW_025215957.1:0-3018 GCF_014825855.1 Bombus pyrosoma | reverse complement strand
CGTTATACGTTATATCGTATTGCTATATGACGTTATACGTTATATCCTAATACTACATTATGTTATACGTCATAGCGCAGTACTACATACCGTTATACGTTATATCGTATTACTATATGACGTTGTGCATTATATCCTAATACTACATTACGTTATACGTCATATCGTAATACCACATAACCTTATACGTTATTTCGTAATACTATATAACGTTATACCTTATATCGTAATTCCACACAACGTTATACGATATATCGTATTGCTATATGACGTTGTACATTATATCCTATTACTATATTACGTTATACGTCATATCGTAATACCACATAACGTTATACGTTATTTCGTAATACTATATAACGTTATACCTTATATCGTAATACCACATAACGTAATACTATATAACGTTATACACCATATCGTAACTCCACATAACGTTATACCTTACTTCATAATACCACGTAGCGTTATACGATATAACATAATACTACATAACGTTGTACTAAATAACGTTATACCATACAACGTTATACGTCATATCGTAATACCACATAACGTTATACGTTATATCGTATTGCTATATAACGTTATACGTCATATCGTAACACCACATAAAGTTACGCGTTATATTGTAGTACCACATATCCTTATACGTCTTATCGCAGTACTACATAAAGTTATACGTTATAGCGTAATACTATACAAGCCTAAACGATATATCGTAATACCACATAACATTATACGTTATCTCGTAGCACCACATAACGATATACGTTATATCGTAATACCAAAAAACGTTATACGTTATAACATAGTACTATATAACGTTATACGCCATGCCGTAAAAGACATAACGTTATACGTTATTTCATAATACCACGCAGCGTTATACTATATAACATAGTACTATATAACGTTATACTATATGGCGTAATACCATATAACGTTATACGTCATATCGTAATACCACATAACGTTATACGTTCTAACGTAATACTATACAAACTTTGTACGTCATATTGTAATTCCACATAACGTTATATGTTATTATGTAATACTATATAACGTTATACGTCATATCATAACACCACATAACGTTATACGTTATAAAGTAATACTATATAACGTTATACGTCATGTCATAACACCACATAACGTTATACGTTATATCGTAGTAGCACATAACTTCATACTTCCTATCGCAGTACTACATAACGTTATACGTTATAGCGTAATACCACATAACGTTACACGTTATATCGAAATACCGAATAACGTTATACGTCATATCGTAATACCACATAACGTTATACGTTATAAAGAAACAAAACATAACGTTATACGTCATATCGTAAAACCACATAACGTTATTCGTTATATAGTAACACCACATAACGTTATACGTTATATCGTAATACCTCATACCGAAATATGTTATATCGTAATTCCACATAACGTTATACGTTATCCCGTAGGACCACATAACGACATACATTATATCCTAATACCACATAACGTTATACGTTAAATCATAATACCGCATAACGTTATACGGCATATTGCAGAACTACAGAACGTTATACGTTATATCGTAATACCACATAACGTAATACTATATAACGTTATACGCCATATCGTAACTCCACATAACGTTATACCTTATTTCATAATACCACGTAGCGTTATACGATATAACATAATACTACATAACGTTGTACTAAATAACGTTATACCATATAACGTTATACGTCATATCGTAATACCACATAACGTTATACGCTCTAACGTAATACTATATAACGTTGTACGTCATATCGTAATTCCACATAACGTTATACGTTATAACGTAATACTATATAACGTTGTACGTCATATTGTAATACCACATAACGTTATACGTCATATCGCAGAACTACATAAAGTTACACGATATACCGTAGTACCACATAACGTTATGCGTTATATCGTATTGCTATATAACCTTATACGTCATATCGTAACACCACATAACGTTACCCGTTACATCGTAGTACCACATAACCTTATACGTCATATCGCAGTACTACATAACGTTATACGTTATAACGTAATACTATACAAGCCTAAACGATATATCGTAATACCACATAACGTTATACGTTATATTGTAACACCACATAACGTTATACGTTAGATCGTAATACTATATAAGGCTATACGTCATGTCGTAACACCACATAACGTTATACGTTATATCGTATTGCTATATGACGTTATACGTTATATCCTAATACTGCATTACGTTATACGTCATATCGTAGTCCCACATAACGTTATACGTTATAATGTAATACCACAACGTTATACGCCATATCGTAATACCACATAACGTTATACGTTATTTACGTAACACCACATAACGTTATACGTTAGATCGTAATACCACATAACGTTATACGTTATATCGTAATACCGCATAACGCTATACGTCATATCGTAATACCACAGAACGTTATACGTTGTATCGTAGTGTCACATATCGTTATACGTTATATCGTAAAACCATATAACGTTATACCTTATATCGTAATACAACATAACGTTATACGTTATAACGTAACACCACATAACGTTATACGTTATATCGTATTGCTATATGACGTTATACGTTATATCATAATACTGCATTACGTTATACGTCATATCGTAGTCCCACATAACGTTATACGTTATAACGTAATACTACAACGTTATACGTCATATCGTAACACCACATAACGTTATACGTTATAACGTATTGCTATATGACGCTATACGTTATAACATAACAATATATAACCGTATACGTCATATCGTAACACCACATAACGTTATACGTTATAAGGTAATACCACATAACGTTATACGTTATATCGTAATACCACATAACGTTATACGTTATAACGTAATACTATATAAAGCTATACGTCATATCGTAACACCACATAATGTTATACGTTATAACGTAATACTATATAACGTTATACCGTATATCGTAAT
>NW_025215956.1:0-1561 GCF_014825855.1 Bombus pyrosoma | reverse complement strand
GTTATATCGTAGTACCACATAACGTTATACGTTATAACGTAATACTATATAACGTTATACGTTATATCCTGATACTACATTACGTTATACGTCATATCGTAATACCACATAACGTTATACGTTATAACGTAATACTATATAACGTTATACGTCATATCGTAACACCACATAACGTTATACGTTATATCGTAATACCACACATCCTTATACGTTATATCGTAGTACTATATAACGGTATACGTCATATCGTAACACCACATAACGTTATACGTTATATCGTATTACCACATAACGTTATACGTTATATCCTAATACTATATTACGTTATGCATCATATGGTAATACGACATAACGTTATACATTATGACGTAATGCTATATAACGTTATACGTCATATCGTAACACCACATAACTTTATACGTTATATCGTATTGCTATGTGACATTATACGTTATATCCTGGTACTACATTACGTTATACGTCATATGGTAATACCACATAACGTTATACATTATAACGTAATGTTTATATAACGTTATACGTCATATCGTAACACCATATACCTTTATACGTTATATCGTATTGCTATATGACGTTATACGTCATATCCTAATACTACATTACGTTATACGCCATATCGTTATACCACACAACGTTATACGATATTTCCTAATACTATATTACGTTATACGTCATATGGTAATACCACACAACGTTAAACGTTATATCCTAATACTATATTACGTTATACGTTATACCGTAGTACCACATAACGTTATACGTTATAACGTAATACTATATAACGTTATACGTTATATCCTGATACTACATTACGTTATACGTCATATCGTAATACCGCATAACGTTATACGTTATAACGTAATACTATATAACGTTATACGTCATATCGTATAACCACATAACGTTATACGTTATATCGTAATACCACATATCCTTATACGTTATAACGTAGTACTATATAACGGTATACGTCATATCGTAACACCACAAAACGTTATACTTTATATCGTATTACCACATAACGTTATGCGTTATATCCTAAAACTATATTACGTTATATGTTATATCGTAGTACCACATAACGTTATACGTTATAACGTAATACTATATAACGTTATACGTTATATCCTGATACTACATTACGTTATACGTCATATCGTAACACCACATAACGTTATACGTTAAAACGTAATACTATATAACGTTATATGTCATATCGTAACACCACTTAACGTTATACGTTATATCGTAGTTCCACATAACGTTATACGTTATAACGTAATACTATATAACGTTATACGATATATCCTGATACTACATTACGTTATACGTCATATCGTAATACCACATAACGTTATACGTTATAACGTAATACTATAGAACGGTATACGTCATATCGTAACACCACATAACGTTATACGTTATAACGTAATACTATATAACGTTATGCGTTATATCGTAATACCACATATCGTTATACATTGTAACGTAATGCTATATAACGTTATACGCCATATCGTAACGCCACATAACCTTATAC
>NW_025215955.1:0-1561 GCF_014825855.1 Bombus pyrosoma | reverse complement strand
TCTACATAGCGTTATACGTTATAACGTAATGCTACATAACGTTATACGTTACATCCTAATACCATATAACGTTATACGTTGTAACGTAATACTATATAACGTTATACGTCATAACGTAATGCTACATAACGTTATACGTTATAACGTAATGCTACATAACGTTATACGTTATAACGTAATGCTACATAACGTTATACGTTATAACATATATCTACATAACGTTATACGTTATAACGTAATGCTACATAACGTTATATGTTATATCGTAATACTGCATAACGCCATACGTTATAACATATATCTACATAACGTTATACGTTATAACGTAATGCTACATAATGTTATACGTTATAACATATATCTACATAGCGTTATACGTTATAACGTAATGCTACATAACGTTATACGTTACATCCTAATACCACATAACGTTATACGTTATAACGTAATACCATATAACGTTATACGTTGTAACGTAATACTATATAACGTTATACGATATAACGTAATACTACATATCGTTATATGTTATAACGTAATGCTACATAACGTTATACGTTATATCGTAATACTACATAACGTTATATGTTATATCGTAATACTACATAACGCCATACGTTATAACATATATCTACATAACGTTATACGTTATAACGTAATGCTACATAACGTTATACGTTATAACATATATCTACATAGCGTTATACGTTATAACGTAATACTACATAACGTTATACGTTGTATCGTAATGCTACATAACGTTTTACGTTTTAACATATATCTACATAACGTTATACGTTATAACGTAATGCTACATAACGTTATACGTTATAACATATATCTACATAGCGTTATACGTTATAACGTAATGCTACATAACGTTATACGTTACATCCTAATACCACATAACGTTATACGTTATAACGTAATACCATTTAACGTTATACGTTATAACGTAATACCATATAACGTTATACGTTATAACGTAATACTACATATCGTTATATGTTATAACGTAATACTACATAACGTTATACGTTGTATCGTAATGCTACATAACGTTATAGGTTACATCCTAGTACCATATAACGTTATACGTTGTAACGTAATACTATATAACGTTATACGATATAACGTAATGCTACATATCGTTATATGTTATAACGTAATACTACATAACGTTATACGTTGTATCGTAATGCTACATAACGTTTTACGTTATAACATATATCTACATAACGTTATACGTTATAACGTAATGCTACATAACGTTATATGTTATATCGTAATACTACATAACGCTATACGTTATTACATATATCTACATAACGTTATACGTTATAACGTAATGCTACATATCGCTATACGTTATAACATATATCTACATAGCGTTATGCGTTATAACGTAATGCTACATAACGTTATACGTTACATCCTAATACCATATAACGTTATACGTTATAACGTAATACCACATAACGTTATACGTTATAACGTAATACCATATATCGTTATACGTTGTAACGTAATACTACATAACGTTATACGTTATATCGTAATG
>NW_025215954.1:0-1562 GCF_014825855.1 Bombus pyrosoma | reverse complement strand
GTTATACCGTAATACCGTTCAACGTTTTACGCTATATCGTAGTAACATATAACGTTATACGTTATATCATAATACTACACAACGTTTTACTTCATAACGTAGTACTATATGGCGTTATACGTTATAACGTAATACTATATATCGTTATACGTTACAACGTAATACTATACAACGTTATACGCCATAACGTAGTGCTATATAACGTTATACGCTATATCGTAGTAACATATAACGTTATATGCTATATCGAAATACCACATAATGTTATATACTATATCGTAATACTATACAACGTTATACGTCATGACGTAGTACTATATAACGTTATATGTTATATCGTAATACCGTATAACGTCATACGCTATATCGTAATAGCATATAACGTTATACGTTATATCATAATACTACACAACGTTATACGTCATAACGTAATACTATACAACGTTATACGTCATAACGTATTACTATATAACGTTATACGTTATATCATCATACTGCAGAACGTTATACGTCATAACGTAGTACTATATAACGTTATATGTTATATCGTAATACCGTATAACGTTATACGCTATATCGTAATAGCAAATAACGTTATACGTTATATCATCACACTACAGAACGTTATACGTCATAGCGTAGTATATATAACGTTATAAGTCATAACGTATTACTATATAACGTTATTCGTTATATCGTAATACTGTATAAGGTTATACGTTATAATGTCATACCATGTAACGTTCTGCGTTCTATCATAATACTGCAGAACGTTATACGTCATAACGTAGTATATATAACGTTATACGTCATAACGCAGTATATGTAACGTTATAAGTCATAACGTAATACTATATATCGTTATACGTTACAACGTAATACTATACAACGTTATACGCCATAATGTTATGCTATATAACGTTATACGTTATATCATCATACTACAGAACGTTATACGTCATAACGTAGTATATATAACGTTATATGTAATATCGTAATACCGTATAACGTTATACGCTATATCGTAATACCGTATAACGTTATACGCTATATCGTAGTAACATATAACGTTATATGTTATATCGTAATACTACACAACGATATACGTCATAACGTAATACTATACAACGTTATACGTCATAACGTAGTACCATACAACGTTATATGTTATATCGTAATACCGCATAACGTTATACGCTATATCGTAGTAACATATAACGTTATATGTTATATCGTAATACTACACATCGTTATACGTCATAACGTAGTACTATTCAACGTTATACGTCATAACGTAGTACTATATAACGTTATAAGTTATATCATCATACTACAGAACGTTATACGTCATAACGTGGGACTATATAACGTTATATGCTATATCGTAATACCGTATAACGTTATACGCTATATCGTAATAGCAAGGTACGAATATTTTAGCATAAATCGATGTATCTCGACAAAATACACCTCCCGGCACGGGTAGTTAGTGACGAAAAATAACGATACGGGATTCATCCGAGGTCCCGTAATCGGAATGAGTACACTTTAAATCCTTTAAC
>NW_025215953.1:0-1562 GCF_014825855.1 Bombus pyrosoma | reverse complement strand
GTATTACCATATAACGTTATACGTTACAACGAAATACACCATAACATTATACGTTATACGTTATGTCGTAAAGCTGCATAACGTTATACGTTATAACGTGATACTACAAAACGTTATACGTTATATCGTAATACTACTTAACGTTATACGTTATAACGTATTACCATATAACGTTATACGTTACAACGAAATACTACATAGCGTTATACGTTATAACGTTATACTACGTAAGGTTATACGTTGTAACGTAATGCTACTTAACTTTATACGTTATATCGTAACGCTACATAACGTTATACGTTATAACGTAAAGCTACATAACGTTATACGTTATAACGTAATGCTACATAACGTTATACGTTATAACGTAAAACTACACAACGTTATACGTTACAACGTAATACAACATAACGTTATACGTTATATCGCAATACTACATAACGTTATGCGATATATCGTAATACCACATAACGTTAAACGATATACCGTAATACTACATAACGTTATACGTTATAACGTATTACCATATAACGTTATACGTTACAACGAAATACTACATAGCGTTATACGTTATAACGTTATACTACATAACGTTATACGTTATAACGTATTACCATATAACGTTATACGTTATAACGTAATGCTACATAACGTTATACGTTATATCGTAATGATACATAACGTTATACGCCATATCGTAATACTACATAACGTCAAACGATATATCGTAATACTACATAACGTTATACGTTATATCGTAAAGCTACATAACGTTATACGCAATATCGTAATACTACATAACGTTATACGTTATAACGTATTACCATATAACGATATACGGTATAACGTAATGCTACATAACGTTATACGTTATAACGTAAAGCTACATAACGTTATACGTCATAACGTAATGCTACATAACGTTGTACGTTATAACCTAATGCTACATAACGTTATAAGTTATAACCTAATGCTACATAACGTTATACGCTATATCGAAATACTACATAACGTCATACGTTATATGTAAACCTACTTAGCGGTATACGTTATAATGTATTACCATATAACGTTATACGCTATAACGTAATACTACCCAACGTTATACGTTATAACGTTATACGTTATAACGTAATGCTACATAACGTTATACGTTACAACGAAATACTACATAGCGTTATACGTTATAACGTTATACTACATAACGTTATACGTTATAACATATTACCATATAACGTTATACGTTATAACGTAAAGCAACATAACGATATACGGTATAACGTAATGCTACATAACGTTATACGTTATATCGTAAAGCTACGTAGCGGTATACGTTATAACGTATTGCCATATAACGTTATACGTTATAACGTTGTACTACACAACGTTATACGTTACAACGTAATGCTACATAATATTATACGTTATATCGTAACAATACAGAACCTTATACGTTATAAGGTAATGATACATAACGTTATACGTTATATCGCAATACTACATAACGTTATCCGATATATCGTAATACTACATAACGATAATCGATATATCGTAATACTACA
>NW_025215952.1:0-1562 GCF_014825855.1 Bombus pyrosoma | reverse complement strand
AAGTAGCTCCTCGTCAACCGATGTAGGTTGTCGGGACAGCCTCTTCTCTTCAGCTCATGCAATACATTCGGCCACCATACATTGTCGAAGGCTCCAGATATGTCGAGTGCAATTGCGAGGACGTACTTCTCCTCGCTCTTTTGGTCGACTTTCTCGCGGAATTTGGTGATCGCGGCCACCGTCAATCTCTCAGGACGAAAGCCGTATTGTCGATCCGAGGATAACACGTGTGCATGAAAAATGGTCGCCATCCTAGCAGCCATCAGTCTCTCGAGCAACTTGCCCACCATAGACAGCAGTCAGATTGGCCTGTAAGACTTCGGGCTACTTCTATCCTGTTCTGGTCCCTTCGGGATGGTAATGACGTTCCCCATTTTCCATCTCCTTGGGAAGACCCCTCAGATAAGGCAGCCGTTCATGAGCCTGAGGAGCTCCTGGTGGATTCTTCCCCAGACGCGTTGAATTACTTCTGCTTCGACAAAATCGGGTCCTGGACATTTCCCCTTCCTTAGTTTCACAGCGCCACTGAGTTCTTCGAGCCGAAACTCTGGGGTGTCTTCGATATTCGGCAGGGTTATCATTTCGCGTCTGATTTACTGCCTGCTCCGGCGTGTCCGTATCTTCTTGGTCGTCGGACAACAGGGAAGACAGCATCGCCTCCGCAGTCGTTCGCCAGTTGGAGGTTTCTCCTTGAGGCATCCGCAGGGTTGACACTATTTCTTAGCTTCTTAGTTTGCCCGTAACTGTTCGGTAGGCGATGCCTCAGGGGTCTTTATTGCCTTCCTTCGATATGAATTCTTGCCAGTTTCGTATCTTGGCTTTATTAATCGCTTTCAGGTACTCTCTTCTAGTGTCCCTGTACCGCAGCTTTTCCTGTTCCCTCGTTGCGGGGTCCCTAGCCCCATGGTATTTTCTTCTTGCCCGGTAGGTGTTCCTCTTTGCTCGTGTGAGCTCGGGCGTCCACCATGGCACAGACCTGTAGTGCTTTTTCTTCTTTGGAATGGCCGCGTCGCAGGCTTTTATGAGAACTTCCTGCATTCGTTCGGCCATTCGTTCGACGTCGTCCGCCCGCTGGAGAGTTATTTTTCGGAGTGCTTCCTTCTCCTCCTCGACAACCCTTTGGAACACCTCCCAGTCGGCTATCCTTGTATTCTACCTACTCTTCCGAAGCTGCGGTGGGGTACTCCTTTCTTCGAGATCCAGGCGCGTCTCCAGGATCCTATGGTCGCTGGAGGTTCCGTCCTCGCGAACTTTCCAGTCTTTCACGAGCGGTATAACTTCCGGACTCGCCATTGTTATGTCGATGTTCGATCGCCCTCGAGTCGTCTCGAATGTATGAGCCTACCCCTGTTGGTTAAGGACATGGAGGCCGTATTGTGCAATAATGGCCTCCAGACCTTCTCCTCTGTCGTCGATGGTCTTGCTGCACCACAAAGGTGATTTTGCGTTAGAGTCTAAGCCTATAATGGCTTTCTTTCCTCTCAGACTCCTTAGTACCTTGTCCAGTTGTTTGATGCCGATTTCGATGTTCTCGGTCGGCGGAAGGTACTGGCTTATCATGT
>NW_025215951.1:0-1563 GCF_014825855.1 Bombus pyrosoma | reverse complement strand
CGATATGACGTATAACGTTATATAGTATTACGTTATAACGTATAACGTTATGTGGTGTTACGATATGACGTATACCATTATACAGAATTACGTTATAACGTATAACGTTATAACGTATTACCATATGACGTATAACGTAATGTAGTATTAGGATATAACGTATAACTTCATATAGCAATACTATATAAAGTATAACGTTATGTGGTGCTAAGATATGACGTATAACGTTATATAGTATTAGGCTATAATGTATAACGTTATGTGGTATTACGAAATAACGTATAACGTTATGTGGTACTACGTTATTACGTATAAGGATATGTGGTGTTGCGATATGACGTATAACGTTATATAGTATTTCGTTATAACGTATAACGTTATGCGGTGTTACGATATGACGTATACCGTTATATAGTACTACGTTATAACGTATAAGGATATGTGGTGTTGCGATATGACGTATAACGTTATATAGTATTACGTTATAACGTATAACGTTATATGGTATTACCATATGACGTATAACGTAATGTAGTATTAGGATATAACGTATAACGTCATATAGCAATACGATATAACGTATAAAGTTATGTGTTGTTACGATGTGACGTATAACGTTATATAGTATTATGTTATAATGTATAACGTTATGTGGTGTTACGATATGACGTATAACGTAATATCGTATTACGTTATAACGTATAGCGTTATGTGGTACTACGACATAACGTATAACGTTACGTGGTGTTACGATATCGTGTATAACGTAATGTAGTATTAGGATAGAATGTATATCGTCATATAGCAATACGATATAACGTGTAAAGTTATGTGGTGTTATGATATGACGTATAACGTTATATCATTACGTTATAATGTATAACGATATGTGGTATTACCATATGACGTATAACGTAATGTAGTATTAGGATATAACGTATAACGTTGTATGGTATTACGATATGACGTATAAGGTTATGTGGCGTTACGATATGACGTATAACGTTATATAGCATTACATTACAATGTATAACGATATGTGGTATTACGATATAACGCATAACGTTATATAGTCTTACGTTATAACGTATAACGTTATGTGGTGATACGATATGACGTATACCGTTATACAGTATTACGTTATAACGTATAACGTTATGTGGTATAACGATATGGCGTATAAGGTAATGTAGTACTAGGATATAACGTATAACGTCACATAGCAATACGATATAACGTATAAAGTTATGTGGTGTTTCGATATGACGTATAACGTTATATAGCATTACGTTACAATGTATAACGATATGTGGTATTACGATATAACGTATAACGTGATGTGGTGTTACGATATGACGTATAATGTTATATAGTGTTACGTTATAACGTATAACGTTATGTGGTATTACGATATGAGGTATAACGTTATATAGTATTACGTTATAACGTATAACGTTATGTGGTGTTACGATATGACGTATACCGTTATATAGAATTACGTTATAACGTATAACGTTATAACGTATTACCATATGACGTATAACGTAATGTAGTATTAGGATA
>NW_025215950.1:0-1563 GCF_014825855.1 Bombus pyrosoma | reverse complement strand
TCCTATATGACGTTATACGTTAGATCCTAATACCACATAACGTTATACGTTATAACGTAATACAACATAACGTTATACGTTATATCGTATTACCGCATAACGCTATACGTCAAATCGGAATACTACATAACGTTGTACGTTGTATCGTAGTATCACATATCGTTATACGTTATTTCGTAAAACCATATAACGTTATACCGTATATCGTAATACCACATAACGTTATACGTTATAACGTAACACCACATATCGTTATACGTTAGATCGTAATACCACATAACGTTATACGTCATATCGTAGCACCACATAACCTTCTACGTTAGATCGTAATACTATATAAGGTTATACCTCATGTCGTAACACCACATAACGTTATAAGTTATATCGTATTGCTATATGACGTTATACGTTATAACATAACAATATATAACGGTATATATCATATCGTAACACCACATAACGTTATACGTTATAACGTAATGCCACATAACGTTATACGTTATAACATAACACTTTATAACGGTATACGTCATATCGTAACACCACATAACGTTATACGTTATAACGTAATACTACGTAACGTTATACGTTATAACGTTACACCTCATAACGTTATACGTCGTATGGTAACACCTCATAACGTTATACGTTATATCGTAATACTATATAACGTTATACGTTATATCGTAATACTGTATAACGTTATACCGTATATCGTAATACCACATAACGTTATACGTTATAACGTAATACTACATAACATTATACGTTATAACGTTACACCTCATAACGTTATACGTCGTATGGTAACACCTCATAACGTTATACGTTATATCGTAACACCACATAACGTTATTCGTTATAACGTAATACTATATAACGTTATACGTCACATCATAACACCACATAACGTTATACGTTATATCGTAATGCCACATAACGTTATACGTTAGATTGTAATACCACATAACGTTATACGTTATATCGTAATACTATATAACGTTATACTAAATAGCGTAACACCACATAACGTTATACGTTATAACGTAATACTATATAACGTTATACGCTATATCGTATTGCTATATGATCTTATACACTATATCCCAATACTACATTACGTTATACGTCATATCCTAATACCATATAACGTTATACGTTATACAATAGCACTATATAACGGTGTACGTCATATCGTAACACGACATAACGTTATACGTTATAACGTAATACTACATAACGTTATACGCCATATCGTTACACCACATAACGCTATACGTTATATCGTTTTGCTATATGACGTTATACGTCATATCGTTATACCACATAACGTTATACGTTATATCGTTTTGCTATATGACGGGATACGTCATATCGTTATACCACACAACGTTACACGTTATATCGTTTTGCTATATGACGTTATACGTTATATCCTAATAATGCATTACGTTATACGTCATATCATAGTCCCACATAACGTTATACGTTATAACGTAATACCACAACGTTATACGTTATAACGTAATACCGCATAACGTTATACGTCATATCGTAATACCA
>NW_025215949.1:0-1563 GCF_014825855.1 Bombus pyrosoma | reverse complement strand
CGTTATACGTTATATCGTAATACTACATATCGTTAGACGTTATAACGTATTACCATATAACGTTATCCATTATATCGTAATACTATATAACGTTATACGTTATATAGTAATGCTACATAACATTATACGTTATACCGTAATGCTACATATCGTTATACGTTATATCGCAACAGTACATATCGTTTTCGTTATATCGTAAAACTACATAACGTTATACGTTATATCGCAATGCTAGATAACGTTATACGTTATATCGTAATACTACATATCGTTATACGTTATAACGTATTACCATATAACGTTATACCTTATATAGCAATACCACATATAGTTATGCGTTATATCGTAATACTACATATCGTTATACGTTATAACGTATTACCATATAACGTTATCCGTTATATCGTACTACTATATAACGTTATACGTTATATCGTAACACTACATAACGTTATACGTTATAACGTAATACTATATAACGTTATACGTTATATCGTAATGCTACATTACATTATACGTTATATCGTATTACCATATAATATTATCCGTTATATCGTAATACAATATAACGTTATACGTTATATCGTAATGCTACATAACGTTATACGTTATAATGTATTACCATATAACGTTATACGTTATATCGTATTACTATATATCGTTCCACGTTATAATGTAATACCACATAACGTTATACGTTATAACGTATTATTACATATCGTTATATGCTATATCGTAAAACTACATAACGTTATACGATATATCGTAATGCTGGATATCGTTATATGTTATATCGTAATACTACATTTCGTTATACGTTATAACGTATTACCATATAACGTTATACGTTATATCGTAATACCACATATCGTTATACGTTATATCGGAATACTACATATCGTTAGACGTTATAACGTATTACCATATAACGTTATCCGTTATATCGTAATACTATATAGCGTTACACGATATAATGTAATACCACATGTCGTTATACGTTATATCGTAATACTACATATCGTTATACATTATATCGTAATGCTAGATAACGTTATACGTGGTAACGTAACACTACATAACGTTATACGTTATACGTTATAACGTAACACTACATAATGTTATACGTTATAACGTATTACCATATAACGTTATCCGCTATATCGTAATACTATATAGCGTTACACGATATAATGTAATACCACATAACGTTATACGTTATAACGTATTATTACACATTGTTATATGCTATATCGTAAAACTACATAGCGTTATACGATATATCGTATTGCTAGATAACGTTATACGTTATATCGTAATACTACATAACGTTATACGTTATAAGGTATTATTACATATCGTTAGATGTTATAACGTATTACCATATAACGTTATCCATTATATCGTAAAACTACATAACGTTATACGTTATATCGTAATGCTAGATAACGTTATACGTTATAACGTAACACTACATAACGTTATACGTTATAACGTAATACTATATAACGTTATACGTTATATCGTAATGCTACATAACGTTATACGTTATAAAGTACTATTATA
>NW_025215948.1:0-1564 GCF_014825855.1 Bombus pyrosoma | reverse complement strand
CGTAATAGTACATAACGTTATACGTTATAACATAATAGTACATAACGTTATACGTTATAACCTAATGCTACATAACGTTATACGTTATATCGTAATACTACATAACGTTATACGTTATAACACAATAGTACATAACGTTATACGTTATAATCTAATGCTACATTACGTTATACGTTATATCGTAATACTACATAACGTTATACGTTTTATCGTTATACTACCTAACGTTATACGCTATAACGTAATAGTACATAACGTTTTACGTTATAAGAAAGTAGTACATAACGTTATACGTTATAACCTAATGCTACATAACGTTATACGTTATATCGTAATACTACATAACGTTATACGTTATAACACAATAGTACATAACGTTATACGTTATGACCTAATGCTACATTACGTTATACGTTATATCGTAATACTACATAACGTTGTACGTTATATCGTTATACAATATAACGTTATACGTTATATCGTGATACTACATAACGATATACGTTATAACACAATAGTACATAACGTTATACGTTATAACCTAATGCTACATAACGTTATACGTTATATCGTAATACTACATAACGTTATACGTTATATCGTTATACTATATAGCGTTATACGTCTTATCGTTATACTACATAACGTTATACGCTATAACGTAATAGTACATAACTTTATACGTTATACTATATAACGTTATACGTTTTATCGTTATTCTACATAACGTTATACGTTATATCGTTATACTATATAACGTTATACGTTTTATCGTTATACTACATAACGTTTTACGCTATAACGTAATAGTACATAACGTTATACGTTATAACATAATATTACATAACGTTATACGTTATATAGTAATACTACACAACGTTATACGTTATATCGTAATACTACATAACGTTATACGTTATAACATAATAGTACATAACGTTATACGTTATAACCTAGTGCTACATAACGTTATACGTTATATCGTAATACTACATAACGTTATACGTTATAACACAATAGTACATAACGTTATACGTAGTAACATAATGCTACATTACGTTATACGTTTTATCGAAATACTACATAACGTTGTACGTTATATCGTTATACTATATAACGTTATACGTTATATCGTGATAATACATAACGTTATACGCTATAACGTAATAGTACACAACGTTATACGTCATAACATAATAGTACATAACGTTATACGTTATAACACAACAGAACATAACGTTATATGTTATAACCTAATGCTACATAACGTTATACGTTATATCGTAATACTACACAACGTTATACATTATAACACAATAGTACATAACGTTATGCGTTATAACGTAATGCTACATAACGTTATACGTTATATCGTAATACTACATAACGTTAAACGTTATATCGTTATACTACATAGCGTTATATGTTTTATCGTTATACTACATAACGTTATACGCTATAACGTAATAGTCCATAACGTTATACGTTATAACATAATAGTACATAACGTTATACGTTATAACCTAATGCTACATAACGTTATACGTTATATCGTAATACTACA
>NW_025215947.1:0-1564 GCF_014825855.1 Bombus pyrosoma | reverse complement strand
ACGTTATAACATATATCTACATAACGTTATACGTTGTAACGTAATGCTACATATCGTTATATGTTATAACGTAATACTACATAACGTTATACGTTGTATCGTAATGCTACATAACGTTATACGTCATAACATATATCTACATAACGTTATACGTTACATCCTAATACCATATAACGTTATACGTTATAACGTAATACTACATAACGTTATACGTTGTATCGTAATACTATATATCGTTATATGTTATAACGTAATTCTACATAACGTTATACGTTATATCGCAATGCTACATAACTTCATACGTTATAACATATATCTACATAGCGTTATACGTTATAACGTGATGCTACATAACGTTATACGTTATAACATATATCTACATAACGTTATACGTTGTAACGTAATGCTACATATCGTTATATGTTATAACGTAATACTACATAACGTTATACGTTGTATCGTAATACTACATATCGTTATATGTTCCATCCTAATACCGTATAACGTTATACGTTATAACGTAATACTATATTATGTTATACGTTATAACATATATCTACATAACGTTATACGTTGTAACGTAATGCTACATATCGTTATATGTTATAACGTAATACTACATAACGTTATACGTTATAACGTAATGCTACATAACGTTATACGTTATATCGTAATACTACATATCGTTATATGTTATAACGTAATACTACATAACGTTATACGTTGTATCGTAATACTACACATCGTTATATGTTATAACGTAATACCATATAACGTTATACGTTATAACGTAATGCTACATAACGTTATACGTTGTAACGTAATGCTAAATATCGTTATATGTTATAACGTAATACTACATAACGTCATACGTTGTATCGTAATACTACATATCGTTATATGTTATAACGTAATTCTACATAACGATATACGTTATATCGCAATGCTACATAACTTCATACGTTATAACATATATCTACATAGCGTTATACGTTATAACGTGATGCTACATAACGTTATACGTTATAACATATATCTACATAACGTTATACGTTGTAACGTAATGCTACATATTGTTATATGTTATAACGTAAGTCTACATAACGTTATAGGTTGCATCCTAATACCATATAACGTTATACGTTATAACGTAACACTATATAACGTTATACGTTATAACGTAATGCTACATAACGTTTTACGTTATATCCTAATACCACATAACGTTATACGTTATAACGTAATACTATATAACGTTATACGTTATGACATTTATCTACATATCGTTATACGTTATAGCGTAATGATACATAACGTTATACGTTATAACATATATCTACATAGCGTTATACGTTATAACGTAACGCTACATAACGTTATACGTTATAACATATATCTACATAGCGTTATCCGTTATGACGTAATGCTACATAACGTTATACGTTACATCCTAGTACCATATAACGTTATACGTTATAACGTAATACTATATAACGTTATACGTTACATCCTAGTACCATATAACGTTATACGTTATAACGTAATACTATATAACGTTATACGT
>NW_025215946.1:0-3028 GCF_014825855.1 Bombus pyrosoma | reverse complement strand
TATTACGATATAACATATAACGTTATATGTTACTACGTTATAACGTATAACCTTATACAGTACTACGATATAACGTATAACGTTATGTAGTACAACGTTATGACGTATAACGTTACATGGTATTACGCTATAGCGTATAACGTTATATGGTATTACGATTTAACATATAACGTTATATGTTTCTACGATATATTGTATATTGTTATACGGTATTACGATATAACATATAACGTTATATAGTACTACGTTATGATGTAAAACGTTCTGTAGTATGATGATATAACATATAACGTTATATGTTACTACGATATAGCGTATACCGTTATACGGTATTACGATATAACATATAATGTTGTATAGTACTACGTTATGACGTATAACATTCTGTGGTATGATGATATAACGTATAACGTTATACAGTACTACGATATAACGTATAACGTTATGTAGCACTACGTTATGACGTATAACGTTACATGGTATTACGTTATAGCGTATAACGTTATATGGTATTACGATATAACATATAACGTTATATGTTACTACGTTATAACGTGTAACCTTATACAGTACTACGACATAACGTATAACGTTATGTAGTACAACGTTATGACGTATAACGTTATATGGTATTACGCTATAGCGTATAACGTTATATGGTATTACGATTTAACATATAACGTTATATGTTTCTACGATATATTGTATAATGTTATACGGTATTACGATATAATATATAACGTTGTATAGTACTACGTTATGACGTATAACGTTCTGTAGTATGATGATATAACATATAACGTTATATGTTACTACGATATAGCGTATAACGTTATACGGCATTACGATATAACATATAACGTTATATAATACTACGTTATGACGTATAACATTCTGTAGTATGATGATATGACGTATAACGTTATATAGTACTACGTTATGTCGTATAACGTTGTATAGCAATACGTTATGATGTATAACGTTGTGCAGTATTATGATATAACGTATAACGCTATATGTTACTACGATATAGCACATATCGTTATATGGTATTACGATATAACATATAACGTTGTATAGTACTACGTTATGACGTATAACGTTGTATAATATTACGTTATGACGTATAACGTTGTGTAGTATTATGATATAACTTATAACGTTGTATGCTATTTCGCTATAGCGTATAACGTTATGCGGTAATACGATATAACATATAACGTTGAATAGTACTACGTTATGACGTATAACGATGTGTAGTATTATGATAAAACGTACAACGTTACATGTTATTACGTTATAACCTATAAATTTATGTAGTACTACGTTATGACGTATATAGTTATATAGTATTACGTAGTAACGTATAGCGATGTGTAGTATTAGGATATAACGTATAACGTTACATAGTATGACGTTATACCGTATTACCTTATACAGTATTACGATATAACGTATAACGTTATATAGTAATACGTAATGACTTGTAACGTTATATATACTACGTTATGACGTATAACGTTCTGTAGTATTACGTTGTATCGTATAGCGATATAGAGTACTACGTTGTAACGTATAACGATATATAGTACTACGTCATCACGTATAACGTTATATAGTACTACGTTATGACGTATAACGTTGTATAGTATGACCTTATGACGTATAACGATGTGTAGAATTATGATATAACGTATAACGTTATATGGTTTTACGTTATAGCGTATAACGTTATACGGTATTACGATATAACATATAACGTTATATAGTACTACGTTATTACGTATAACGTCACGTAGTATTATGATATAACGTATAACGTTACATGGTATTACGTTATAACGTATGACCTTATACAGTACTACGATATAACGTAATACGTTATAAAGTACTACGTTATGACCTATAACGTTGAATAGTATTACGTTATGACGTATAACGATGTGTAGTATTATGATATAACGTATAACGTTATATGTTACTACGATATAGCGTATAACGTTATACGGTATTACGATATAACGTATAACGTTATATAGTACTACGTTATGACGTATAACGTCGCGTAGTATTATGATATAACGTATAACGTTACATAGTATTACGATATAACATATAACGTTATATGTTACTACCATATAGCGTATAACGTTATACGGTATTACGATATAACATATAACGTTACATAGTATTACGTTATGACGTATAACGTTCCGTAGTATGATGATATAACGTATAACGTTATATAGTACTACGTTCTGAAGTATAACGTTGTATAGTATTACGTTATGACGTATAACGATGTGTAGTATTATGATATTACGTATAACGTTATATGCTACTACGATTTAGCGTATAACGTTATACGGTATTACGATATAACATATAACGTCATATAGTACCACGTTATGATGTATAACGTTCCGTAGTATGATGATATAACGTATAACGTTACATGGTGTTACGTTATAACGTATAACCTTATACAGTACTACGATATAACGTAATACGTTATATAGTACTCCGTTATGACGTATAACGTTCCGTACTATGATGATATAACGTGTAACGTTATGTAGTACTACGTTATGACGTATAACGTTGTATAGTAATATGTTATGACGTATAACGTTGTGCAGTATTATGATATAACGTATAACGTTACATGGTATTACGTTATAACGTATAACCTTATACAGTATTACGATATAACGTCGAACGATATTTAGTAATATGCATTGGCTTATAACGTTATATATACTACGTTATGACGTATAACGTTATATGTTACTACGATACAGCATATAATGTTATTCGGTATTACGATATAACATATAACGTTATATGGTACTACGTTATGATGTATAACGTTATATAGTATTACGTTATAACGTATAACGATATATAGCACTGCGTTATGACGTAAACCGTTGTTTTGTATTTTGATATAACGTGTAACGTTGTATGCTATTACGATATAGCGTATAACGTTATATAGTACTACGTTATGACGTATAACGTTGTATAG
>NW_025215945.1:0-1564 GCF_014825855.1 Bombus pyrosoma | reverse complement strand
AATATTAGCTTATAACGTATAATGTTATATAGTATTACATTATAACGTATGACGCTATATACTATCAGCTTATAACGTATAACGTTATATGGTATTACGTTATAACGTATAACGTCATGTGGTATTACGACATATCGTATTACTTTATGTAGTATTACATTATAACGTATAACGTTATATACTATTAGCTTATGACGTACAACATTATATAGTATTACGTTATAGCGTATAACGTTATATAGCATTACGTTATAACGTATAACGTTATGTGGTATTACGATATAACGTATTACGTTATGCAGTATTACATTATATCGTATAACGTTATATATTATTTGCTTATGACCTATAACATTATATAGTATTACGTTATAACGTATAACGTTATATAGCAATACATTATAACGTATAACGTTATATACTATTAGCTTATGACGTATAACAATATATAGTATTACGTTATAACGTATAACGTTATATAGCATTACATTATAACGCATAACGGTATGTGGTATTACGATATAACGTATTACGTCATGTATTATTACATTATAACGTATAACGTTATATACTATTAGCTTATAACGTATAACGTTATGTAGTATTACGTTATAGCGTATAACGTTATGTAGCATTACGTTATACCGTATAACGTTATGTGTTTCTACGATATAACATATTACGTTATGTAGTTTTACATTATAACGCATAACGAGATATAATATTAGCTTATAACGTATAACGTTATGTAGCATTACGTTATAACGAATAACGATATATAGCATTACGTTATAACGTATAACGTTATATAGCATTACATTACAAGGTATAACGGTATGCGGTATGACGATATAACGTATTACGTTATATAGTATTACATTATAATGTTTGACGCTATATACTATTAGCTTGTAACGTATAACGTTATATAGCATTACGTTATAACGTATAACGTTATGTTGTATTACGATATCGTATTACGTTATGTAGTATTACATTATAACGTATAACGTTATATACTATTAGCTTATAACGTATAACGTTATGAAGCATTGCGTTATAACGTATAACGTTATGTGTTATTACGATATAACATATTACGTTATGCAGTATTACATTATATCGTATAACGTTATATATTATTTGCTTATGACCTATAACATTATATAGTATTACGTTATAACGTATAACGTTATATAGCAATACATTATAACGTATAACGTTATGTGGTATTACGATATAACGTATAACGTTATATAGCATTACGTTATATCGTATAACGTTATGTGGTATTACGATATAACCTATTACGTTATGTAGTATTACATTATAACGTATAACGTTATATATTATTTGCTTATGACCTATAACATTATATAGTATTACGTTATAACGTATAACGTTATATAGCAATACATTATAACGTATAACGTTATGTGGTATTACGATATAACGTATTACGTTATGTAGTATTACATTATAACGTATAACGTTATATACTATTAGCTTATGACGTATAACAGTATATAGTATTACGTTATAACGTATAACGTTATATAGCATT
>NW_025215944.1:0-1565 GCF_014825855.1 Bombus pyrosoma | reverse complement strand
TATCGTAATGCTACATAACGTTATACGTTATATCGTAATGCTACATAACGTTATACGTTATATCGTAACGATACATAACTTTATACGTTATATCGTAATGATACATAACGTTATACGTTATATCGTAATGACACATAACGTTATACGTTATATCATAATGCTACATAACGTTATACGTTGTATCGTAATATCACATAACATTATACGTTATATCGTAATACTATAAAATGTTGTACGTCATAACGTAACATCACATAACAGTATACGTTATATAGTAATACTATATAATGTTATTGGTCATAACGTATTACTACATAACGTTATACGTTATAACGTAGTGCTATATAACGTTATATGTTATATCGTAATGCTACATAACGTTATACGTTATATCGTAATGCTACACAACGTTATACGTTATATCGTAATGCTACATAACGTTATACGTTATATCGTATTGCTACATAGCGTTATACGTCATAACGTATTACTACATAACGTTATACGTTATATCGTAATGATACATAACGTTATACGTTATATCGTAATGCTACACAACGTTATACGTTATATCGTAATGCTACATAACGTTATACGTTATATCGTAAAGATACATAACGTTGTACGTTATATCGTAATGATACATAACGTTATACGTTATATCGTAATGCTACATAACGTTATACGTTATATCGTAATGATACATAACGTTATACGCTATATCGTAATGCTACATATCGTTATACGTTATATCGTAATGCTACATAACGTTATACGTTATATCGTAATGCTGCATAACGTTATACATTATATCGTAATACTACATAACGTTATACGTTATAACGTAATATTACATAACGTTATACGTTATATCTTAATGCTACATATCGTTACACGTTATATCGTAATGCTACATAACGTTATTCGTTATATCGTAATGCTACATAACGTTATACGTTATATCGTAATACTACATAGCGTTGTACGTTATATCGTAATGACACATAACGTTATACGTTATATCATAACGCTACATAACGTTATATGTTGTATCGTTATGCTACATTAGGTTATACGTCATAACGTATTACTACATATCGTTATACGTTATATCGTAATGATACATAACGTTATACGTTATATCATAATGCTACATAACGTTATACGTTACATCGTAATGCTACATTAGGTTATACGTTGTATCGTAATGATACATAACGTTATACGTTATATCGTTATGCTATATTACATTATACGTTATATCGTAATACTACATAACGTTATACGCTATATCGTAATACTACATATCGTTATACGTTATATCGTAATGCTACATAGCGTTATACGTCATAACGTATTACTACATAACGTTATACGTTATATCGTAATGATACATAACGTTATACGTTACATCGTAATGATACATAACGTTATACGTTATATCGTAATGACACATAACGTTATACGTTATGTCATAGTGCTACATAACGTTATACGTTGTATCGTAATGCTACATTAGGTTATACGTCATAACGTATTACTACATATCGTTATACGTTATATCG
>NW_025215943.1:0-1566 GCF_014825855.1 Bombus pyrosoma | reverse complement strand
GTATTACGATATAACGTATAACGTTATATAGTATTACGATATAACGTATAACGTTATACAGTATTATGATATATAGTATAACGCTATATAGTATTACGATATAACGTATAACGATATATAGTATTATGATATAACGTATAACGTTATATAGTATTACGATATAACGTATAACGTTATATTGTATTACGATATAACGTATAACGTTATATGGCATTACGATATAACGTATAAGGTCATATTGTATTACGATATAACGTATAACGTTATATAGTATTATGATATATAGCACAACGTTATATAGTATTACGATATAACGTATAACGTTATATTGTATTACGATATAACGTGTAACGTTATATAGTATTACGATATAACGTGTAACGTTATATGGTATTACGATATAACGTGTAACGTTATATGGTATTACGATATAACGTATCACGTTATATTGTATTACGATATAACGTATAACGTTATATGTCATTACGATATAACGTATAAGGTTATATTGTATTACGATATAACGTATAACGTTATATAGTATTATGATATATAGCACAACGTTATATAGTATTATGATACAACGTATAACGTTATATAGTATTACGATATAACGTATAACGTTATATTGTATTACGATATAACGTATAACGTTATATAGTATTACGATATAACGTATAACGATATATAGTATTACGATATAACGTATAACGTTATATTGTATTATGATATATAGTATAACGTTATATTGTATTACGATATAACGTATAACGTTATATTGTATTATGATATATAGTATAACGTTATATTGTATTACGATATTACGTATAACGTTATATAGTATTACGATATAACGTATAACGTTATATAGTATTATGATATATAGTATAACATTATATAGTATTACGATATAACGTATAACGTTATATGGTATTATGATATATAGTATAACGATATGTGGTATTACGATATAACGTATAACGATATGAGGTATTACGTTTTATCGTATAACGTTATATAGTATTATGATATAACGTATAACGTTATATAGCATTATGATATAACGTATAACGTTATATAGTATTACGATGTAACGTATAACGTTATATAGTATTACGATATAACGTATAACGTTATATAGTGTTAGGATATAGCGTATAACGTTATAGAGTATAACGGTATAACGCATAACGTTATATTGTGCTATGATATAACGTATAACGTTATATAGTATTATGATATATAGTATAACGTTATATAGTATTACGATACAACGTATAACGTTATATGGTATTATGATATAGCGTATAACGTTATATAGAGTTACGATATAACGTATAACGTTATATAGTATTACGATATAACGTATAACGTTATATAGTATTAGAATATAACGTATAACGTTATATAGTATTACGATATAACGTATAACGTTATATAGTATTACGATATAACGTATAACGTTATATAGTATTAGAATATAACGTATAACGTTATATAGTATTACGATATAACGTGTAACGTTATATAGTATTATGATATACAGTATAACGTTATATAGTATTA
>NW_025215942.1:0-1566 GCF_014825855.1 Bombus pyrosoma | reverse complement strand
TTGTAACGTATAACGTTTTATAGCATTACGTTATAACGTATAACGTTTTATAGTATTACGTCATAACGTATAACGTTATATAGTATTACATCATGACGTGTAACGTTATGTAGCATTACGATATAACGTATGACGTTACGTAGCATCACGATATAACGTATAACGTTATATAGTATTACGTTATAACGTATAACGTTATGTATTATTGAGTTGTAACGTATAACGTTTTATAGCATTACGTTATAACGTATAACGTTGTATAGTATTACGTTATATCGTATAACGTTATGTAGCATCACGATATAACGTATAACGTTATGTAGTATTACGTTATAACGTATAACGTTATGTAATATTACGTTGTAACGACTATCGTTATGTAGTATTGCGGTATAACGTATAACGTTATATAGCCTTACGATATAACGTATAACGATATGTAGCATCACGATATAACGTATAACGTTATATAGCATTACGTTATAACGTATAACGTTATATAGTACTACGTTATAACGTATAACTATATGTAGCATCACGATATAATGTATAACGTTATATAGCATTACGTTATAACGTATAACGTTATATAGCCTTACGATGTAACGTATAACGATATGTAGCATCACGCTATAACGTATAACGTTATATAGCATTTCGTTATAACGTATAACGTTATATTGTATTACTTCATAACGTATAACGTTATATAGCATTACGTTATAACGTATAACGTATAACGATATGTAGCATCGCGATATAATGTATAACGTTATATAGCATTACGTTATAACGTATAACGTTATATAGTATTACTTCATAACGTATAACGTTATGTAGCATTATGATATAACGTATAACGTTACATAGCCTTACGATATAACGTATAACGTTATGTAATATTACGTAATAACGTGTAACGTTATGTAGTATTACGGTATATGGTATAACGCTATGTAGCATTACGATATAACGTATAACGTTATATAGCTATACGTTATAACATATAACGTTATATAGCATTACGTTATAACGTATAACGTTATATTGACTTACGATATAACGTATAACGTTATATAGTATTACTTCATAACGTATAACATTATGTAGCATTATGATATAACGTATAACGTTATATAGGCTTACGATATAACGTATAACGTTATGTAATATTACGTAATAACGTGTAACGTTATGTAGCATCACGGTATAACGTATAACGTTATATAGTATTACTTCATAACGTATAACGTTATATAGTATTACATCATAACGTATAACGTTATATAGCATTATGATATAATGTATAACGTTATATAGCCTTACGATATAACGTATAACGTTTTGTAGTATTACGTAATAATGTGTAACGTTATATAGTATTACTTCATAACGTATAACGTTATGTAGCATTATGATATAACGTATAACGTTATATAGCCTTACGATATAACGTATAACGTTATGTAATATTACGTAATAACGTGTAACGTTATGTAGCATCACGGTATAACGTATAACGTTATATAGTATTACTTCATAACGTATAACGTTATGTAGCATTAT
>NW_025215941.1:0-1566 GCF_014825855.1 Bombus pyrosoma | reverse complement strand
TGTTATAACCTATAACGTTATGTAGCATTACGTTATAACGTATAACGTTATGTAGCATTACGTTATAACGTATAACGTTATATAGCAATACGTTATAACGTATAACGTTATATGGTATTAGGATGTAACGTATAACGTTATGTAGCATTACGTTATAACATATAGCGATATGCAGTATTACGATATAACGTATAACGTTTTGTAGCATTACGTTATAACGTATAACGTTATGCAGATATATATTATAACGTAAAACGTTATGTAGCATTACGTTATAACGTATTACGTTATGTCGAATATGTTATAACGTATTACGTTATGTCGAATATGTTATAACGTATGGCGTTATGCAGTATTACGATATAACATATAACGTTATTTAACATTACGTTGTAACGAATAACGTTATGTAGCATTACGTTATAACGTATTACGTTATGTAGCATTACGTTATAACGTATAACGTTATGTAGCTTTACGTTATAACGTATAACGATATATAGCAATACGTTATAAGGTATAACGTTATATGGTATTAGGATGTAACGTATAACGTTATGTAGCATTACGTTATAACATATAGCGATATGCAGTATTACGATATAACGTATAACGTTATGTAGTATTACGTTATAACGTATAACGTTTTGCAATATTGCGATATAACGTACAACGTCATGTAGTATTACGTTATAGCGTATAACGTTATGTAGCATTACGTTATAACGTACAACGTTATGTACTATTACGTTATAGCGTATAACGTTTTGTCATATTGCGATATAACGTATAAGGTCATGTAGTATTACGTTATAGCGTATAAGGTTATGTAGCATTACGTTATAACGTATAACGTTATGTAGACATATGTTAAAACGTATAACGTTATATGGTATTAGGATGTAACGTATAACGTTATGTAGCATTACGTTATAACGTATAACGCTATGTAGATATATGTTATAACCTATAACGTTATGTAGCATTACGTTATAACGTATAACGTTATGTAGCATTACGTTATAACGTATAACGTTATATGGTATTAGGATGTAACGTATAACGTTATGCAGCATTACGTTATAACATATAGCGATATGCAGTATTACGATAAAACGTATAACGTTTTGTAGCATTACGTTATAACGTATAACGTTATGCAGATATATATTATAACGCATAACGTTATGTATCATTACGTTATAACGTATAACGCTATGTAGATATATGTTATAACGTATAACGTTATGTAGCATTACGTTATAACGTATTACGTTATGTCGAATATTTTATAACGTACGGCGTTATGCAGTATGCCGATATAACATATAACGTTATTTAACATTACGTTGTAACGAATAACGTTATGTAGCATTACGTTATAACGTATTACGTTCTGTAGCATTACGTTATAACGTATAACGTTATGTAGCATTACGTTATAACGTATAACGTTATATAGCAATACGTTATAACGTATAACGTTATATGGTATTAGGATGTAACGTATAACGTTATGTAGCATTACGTTATAACATATAGCGATATGTAGATATATGTTATAAC
>NW_025215940.1:0-1567 GCF_014825855.1 Bombus pyrosoma | reverse complement strand
CATATAATGTTATATGTTATATCGTAATACTACATAACTTTATACGATATATTGTAATACTATATGACGTTATACGTTATATTGTAATACTATATGACGTTATACGTTATATTGTAATACTATATGACGTTATACGTTACATTGTAATACTATATGACGTTATACGTTATATTATAATACTATATAACGTTATACGTTAAAACGTAATACCACATATCGTTATACGTTATATCGTAATACCACATACCGTTATACGTTATAACGTAATACCATATAACGTTATTGATTACAACGTAATACCACATATCGTTATACGTTATATCGTAACACCATATAACATTCTTCGTTATATCGTAATACTACTTAACGTTATACGTTATAATGTAATACCAAATATCGTTATTCGTTATATCGTGGTAGCATATAACGTTATACGTTATATTATAATACTATATAACGTTATACGTTATATCATAATACTATATAACGTTATAAGTTATAGCGTAATACCATATAACGTTATTGATTACATCGTAATTCCACATATCATTATACGTTATATCGTAATACTATATAACGTTATACGTTATATTGTAATACCATATAACGTTATACGTTATATCGTAATTATTATATAACGTTATACGTTATATTGTAATACTATATAACGTTATACGTTATATCGTAATACCACATGTCGTTATACGTTATATCGTAGTACCATATAACGTTATACGTTATACCATAATACTATATAACGTTATACGTTATAACGTAATACCACATATCGTTATACGTTACATCGTCATACCATATAACGTTCTGCGCTATATCGGAATACCATACAACATTATACGTTGTATCGTAATATTATATAACGTTATACGTTATATTTTAAAATTATATAACGTTATTCGTTATAACGTAATACCACATATCGTTATACGTTATATCGTAATACCACATATCGTTATACGTTATATCGTAATACCACATAACGTTATACGTTATATCATAATACTACTTAACGATATATGTTATAACGTAATACCACATATCGTTATACGTTATATCGTAATACCATATAACGTTATCTGTTATGCGGTAATACCATATAACGTTATGCGTTATATCGTAATATCATATAACGTTATACGTTATATCGTAATACTATATAACGTTATACGTTATAACGTAATACCACATATCGTTATAAGTTATATCGTAATACCATATAATGTTATATGTTATATCGTAATACTATATAACTTTATACGCTATATTGTAATACTATATGACGTTATGCGTTATATTGTGATACTATATGACGTTATACGTTAGATTGTAATACTATATGACGTTATACGCTATATTATAATACTATATAACGTTATACGTTAAAACGTAATACCACATAACGTTATACGTTATATCATAATACTACTTAACGTTATATGTTATAACGTAATAACACATATCGTAATACGTTATATCGTAATACCATATAACGTTATACGTTATATCGTAATACTATATAACGTTATACGTTATATCGCAATACCATATA
>NW_025215939.1:0-1567 GCF_014825855.1 Bombus pyrosoma | reverse complement strand
GTACATAACGTTTTACGTTATATCGTAATGCTACATATCGTTACACGTTATATCTTAATACTACATAACGATATATGTCATAACGTATTACCATATAACGTTATACGTTATACGGTAATGCTAATTAACGTTATGCGTCATAACGTAATGCTATATAACGTTATACGTTATATCGTAATGCTACATATCGTTACACGTTATATCTTAACACTACATAACGATATATGTCATAACGTATTACCATATAACGTTATACGTTATACGGTAATGCTACATTACGTTATACGTTATACCGTAATGCTACATAACGTTACTCGTTATATCTTAATACTACATAACGTTATACGTCTTAACGTATTACCATATAACGTTATACGTTTCATCGTAATACTACATAACGTTATACGTTATAACGTAATGCTATATAACGTTATACGTTATATCGTGATGCTACAAAACGTTGTACGTTACATCGTAATACTACATAACGTTATACGTTATAACGTAATGCTATATTACGTTATACGTTATAGCGTAATACTACATAACGTTATACGTCATAACGTATCACCATATATAGTTATACGTTATTTCGTAATGCTACATAACGTTATACGTTATAACGTAATACTACAAAACGTTATACGCTATTACGTTATGCTATATATCGTTATACGTTATACCGTAATGCTACATAACGTTATACGACATAACGTATTACCTTATAACGTTATACGTTATAACGTAATGCTATATAACGTTATACGTTTTATCGTAATGCGACATAGCATTACACGTTATTCCTTAATACTACATAATGATATATGTCATAACGTTGTACCATATATCGTTATACGTTATTTCGTAATGCAACATAACGTTATACGTTATAACGTTATGCTATATAACGTTATACGTTATAACGTAATGCTACATAACGTTATACGTTATAACGTAATGCTACATAACGTTATACGTTATACCGTAATGCTACATAACGTTATACGTTACATCGTAATGCTATATAACGTTATACGTTATAACGTAATACCATATATCGTTATACGTTATAACGTAATGCTACATAATGTTATACGTTATAACGTAATGCTACATAACGTTATACGTTATACCGTAATGCTACATAACGTTATACGTTACATCGTAATGCTATATAACGTTATGCGTTATAACGTAATACCATATATCGTTATACGTTATAACGTAACACTACATAACGTTACACGTTATATCTTAATACTACACAACGATATATGTCATAACGTATTGCCATATAACGTTACACGTTATAAACTAGTGCTTTGTAACGTTATACGTCATGTCGTAATTCTACATATCGTTATACGCTATAACGTAATGGTACATAACGTTATACGTTATATCGTAATGCTACATATCGTTACACGTTTTATCTTAATACTACATAACGATATTTGTCATAATGTATTACCATATAACGTTATACGTTATATCGTAATGCTACATAACGTTATACGCTACATCGTAATACTGCATAACGTTTTACGTCATAACGTATTACTACATA
>NW_025215938.1:0-1568 GCF_014825855.1 Bombus pyrosoma | reverse complement strand
TATCGTTATACGTTATATCGTAATACTATATGACGTTATACGTTATATCATAATACTATATAACGTTATACGTTATATCGTAATACCATATAACGTTATACGATATATCATAATACTATATATCGTTATACGTTATATCGTAATACTATATAACGTTATACGTTGTATCGTAATACAATATAACGTTATACGTTATATCGTAACACCATATAACGTTATACGTTATATCGTAATACTATATAACGTTATACGTTATATCGCAATACTATATATCGTTTTACGTTATATCATAATACAATATAACGTTTTACGTTAAAACGTAATTCCACATATCGTTATACGTTATATCGCATTACCACATATCGTTATACGTTATATCATAATACAATATAACGTTATACGTTATATCATAATACCATATAATGTTATACTATATATCATAATACTATATAACGTTATACGATATATCATAATAATATATAACGTTATACGTTATATCGTAATACTATATAACGTTATACGTTATATCGTAATACAATATAACGTTATACTATATATCATAATACAATATAACGTTATACGTTATATCGTAATACTATATAACGTTATACGTTGTATCGTAATACTATATAATGTTTTACGTTATATCATAATACTATATATCGTTATACGTTGTATCATAGTACAATATAACGTTATACTATATATCGTAATACAATATAACGTTATACGTTATATCGTAATACTATATAACGTTATACGATATATCATAATACTATATACCGTTATACGTTATATCGTAATACTATATAACGTTATCCTATATATCATATTACTATATAACGTTATACGTTATATCATAATACAATATAACGTTATACGTTATTTCATAATACAATATAACGTTATACGTTATATCATAATACTATATATCGTTATACGTTATATCATAATACTATATAACGTTATACGTTATATCGTAATACCATATAACGTTATACGTTATATCGTAATACCATATAACGTTATACGTTATATCGTAATACCATATAACGTTATACTATATATCATAATACTATATAACGTTATACGTTATATCGTAATACTATATAACGCTATACGTTATATCGTAATACTATATAACGTTATACGTTATATCGTAATACTATATAACGTTATACGTTATATCGTAATACAATATAACGTTATAATATATATCATAATAGAATAAAACGTTATACGTTATATCGTAATACTATATAACGTTATACGTTATATCTTAATACCATATATCGTTATACATTATATCGTAATAGTATATAACGTTATACGTTATATCGTAATACTATATAACGTTATACGTTATATCGCAATACTATATATCGTTATACGTTATATCGTAATACAATATAACGTTATACTATATATCATAATACAATAAAACGTTATACGTTATATCGTAGTACTATATAACGTTATACGTTGTATCGTAATACTATATAACGTTTTACGTTATATCATAATACTATATAACGTTATCCTATATATCATAGTACTATATAACGTTA
>NW_025215937.1:0-1569 GCF_014825855.1 Bombus pyrosoma | reverse complement strand
AACGTTATATACTATTAGCTTATGACGTATAACGTTATGTAGTATTACGTTATAGCGTATAACGTTATGTAGCATTACATTATAACGTATAACGTTATGTGGTATTACCATATAACGTATTACGTTATGTAGCATTGCATTATATCTTATAACGTTATATACTACTAGCTTATAACGTATAACGTTATGTACTATTACGTTATTGCGTATAGCGTTATATAGCATTACATTATAACGTATAACTGTATGTGGTATTACGATATAACGTATTACGTTATGTAGTATGACATTGTAACGTATAACGTTATATACTATTAGCTTATGACGTATAACGTTATGCAGTATTACGTTATAGCGTATAACGTTATATAGCATTACATTATAACGTATAACGGTATGTGGTATTACGATATAACGTATTACGTTATGTCGTATGACATTGAAACATATAACGTTATATACTATTAGCTTATGACGTATAACATTATATAGTATTACGTTATAACGTATAACGGTATATAGCATTACCTTATAACGTATAACGTTATGTGGTATTACGATATAACGTATTACGGTATGTAGTATTACATTATAACGTGTAACGTTATATACAATTAGCTTATAACGTATAACGTTATGTAGTGTTACGTTATAACGTATAACGTTATATAGCATTACCTTAAAACGTATAACGGTATGTGGTATTACGATATAACGTATTACGTTATGTAGTATAGCATTATATCTTATACCGTTATATACTATTAGCTTATAAAGTATAACGTTATATAGTATCACGTTACAACGTATAACGTTATATACCATTACGTTATAACGTATAACGGTATGTGATATTACGGTATAACGTATTACGTTATGTAGTATTACATTATAACGTGTAACGTTATATACTATTAGCTTACAACGTATAACGTTATGAGGTATTACGTTATAGCGTATAACGTTATGTAGCATCACCTTATAACGTATAACGGTATGTGGTATTACGATATAACGTATTACGTTATGTAGTATTACATTATACCTTATAACGTTATATACTACTAGCTTACAACGTATAACGTTATATAGTGTTACGTTATAACGTATAACGTTATATAGCATTACATTATAACGTATAACGGTATGTGGTATTACGATATAACGTATTACGTTATGTAGTATTACATTATAACGTGTAACGTTATATACAATTAGCTTATAACGTATAACGTTATGAAGTATTACGTTATAGCGTATAACGTTATACAGCATTACATTATAACGTATAACGGTATGTGGTATTACGATATAACGTATTACGTTATGTAGTATGACATTGTAACGTATAACGTTATATACTATTAGCATATGACGTATAACATTATATAGTATTACGTTATAACGTATAACGTTATATAGCATTACCTTATAACGTATAACGTTATGTGGTATTACGATATAACGTATTACGTTATGTAGTATTACATTATATCTTATAACGTTATATACTATTAGCTTATAACGTATAACGTTATGTAGTATTACGTTATTGCGTATAGCGTTATA
>NW_025215936.1:0-1569 GCF_014825855.1 Bombus pyrosoma | reverse complement strand
TATATAACGTTATACGTTATATCGTGATGCTACTTATCGTTATACGTTATAACGTAATGCTATATAACGTTATACGTTATAACGTAATGCTATATAACGTTATACATTATATCGTGATGCTGCATATCGTTATACGTTATAACGTAATACTATATAACGTTACACATTATTACGTAATACTACATAACGTTATACGTTATATCGTAAGGCTATATAACGTTATACGTTATATCATAATGCTATATAACGTTATACGTTATGAAGTAATACTATATAACGTTATACGTTATAACGTAATGCTATATAACGTTATACGTTATATCGGGATGCTACATATCGTTATACGTTATAACGTAATACTATATAACGTTATACGTTATAACGTAATGCTATATAACGTTATACGTTATAACGTATGGCTATATAACGTTATACGTTATATCGCAATGCTACATAGCGTTATACGTTATACCGTAATACTACATAACGTTACACGTTATTACGTAATACTCCATAACGTTATACGTTATATCGTAAGTCTATATAACGTTATACGTTATATCATAATGCTACATAACATTATACGTTATGAAGTAATACTACATAACGTTATACGCTATAACGTAATGCTATATAACGTTATACGTTATACCGTGATGCTACATAACGTTACACGTTATTACGTAATGTTACATAACGTTATACGTTATATCTTAAGGCTATATAACGTTATACGTTATACCATAATGCTACACAACGTTATACGTTATGAAGTAATACTATGTAACGTTATACGTTATAACGTAATGCTATATAACGTTATACGTTATAGCGTAATGCTATACAACGTTATACGTTATACCGTAATGCTACATAGCGTTATACGTTATAACGTAATACTATATAACGTTATACGTAATAACGTAAAGCTATATAACGTTATACATTATATCGTAATGCTACATAGCGTTATACGTTGTAACGTAATGCTATACAACGTTATACGTTATATCATAATGCTACATAACGTTATACGTTATAACGTAAAGCTATATAACGTTATACATTATATCGTAATGCTACATAGCGTTATACGTTATAACGTAATGCTATACAACGTTATACGTTATACCGTAATGCTACATTGCGTTATACGTTATAACGTAATACTATATAACGTTATACGTTATATCGTAATGCTACATAGCGTTATACGTTATACCGTAATACTACATAGCGTTACACGTTATTACGTAACACTATATAACGTTATACGTTATAACGTAATGCTATATAACGTTATACGTCATATCATGATGCTACATATCGTTATACGTTATTACGTAACACTATAGAAAGTTATACGATACAACGTAATGCTATATAACGTTATACGTTATAACGTAATGCTATATAACGTTATACGTTATATCGTGATGCTACATATCGTTATACGTTATAACGTAATGCTATACAACGTTATACGTTATACCGTAATGCTACATAGCGTTATACGTTATAACGTAATACTATATAACGTTATACGTAATAACGTAAAGCTATATAACG
>NW_025215935.1:0-3032 GCF_014825855.1 Bombus pyrosoma | reverse complement strand
ACGTATAACGTTATGTATCATTACCTTATATCGTATAAGGTTCTGTAGCGTTACGATATAACGTATAACGTTATGTAGCATTACGTTGTAACGTATAACGTTGTGTAGCATTACGTTATAACGTATAACGTTATGTAGTATTACGTTATAACGTATAACGTTATGTAGCATTACGTTATAACGTATAACGTTATGTAGCATTACGTTATAACGTATAACGTTATGTAGCTTTACGTTATAACGTATAACGCTATGCAGCTGTACGACATAACGTATAACGTTATGTAGCATTACGTTATACCGTATATCGTTATGTAGCTTTCCGATATAACGTATAACGTTATGTAGAATTAGGTTATTACGTATACTGTTATGTAGCATTACGCTATACCGTATATCGTTATGTAGCTTTCCGATATAACGTATAACGTTATGTAGTATTAGGTTATAACGTATAACGTTATGTAGCATTACGTTATAACGTATAACGTTATGTAGTATTACGTTATAACGTATAACGCTATGCAGATTTACGACATAACGTATAACGTTATGTAGCATTACGTTATAACGTATAACGTTATGTAGAATTACGTTATAACGTATAACGTTATGTAGCATTACATTATAACGTATAACGTTATGTAGAATTACGTTAGAGCGTATAACGTTATGTAGCATTACGTTATAACGTATAACGTTATGTAGTATTACGTTATAACGTATAACGCTATGCCGCTTTACGATATAACGTATAACGTTATGTAGCATTACGTTATAGCGTAGAACGTTATGTAGTATAACGTTATAACGTATAACGTTATGTAGCATTACGTTATAACGTATAACGTTATGTAGAATTACGTTAGAGCGTATAACGTTATGTAGTATTACGATATAACGTATAACGTTATGTAGCTTTGCGATATAACGTATAGCGTTATGTAGCATTACGTTGTAACGTATAACGTTGTGTAGTATTACGTTATAACGTATAACGCTATGCAGATTTACGACATAACGTATAACGTTATGTAGCATTACGTTATAACGTATAACGTTATGTAGAAATACGTTATAACGTATAACGTTATGTAGCATTACCTTATATCGTATAAGGTTCTGTAGCGTTACGATATAACGTATAACGTTATGTAGCATTACGTTGTAACGTATAACGTTGTGTAGCATTACGTTATAACGTATATCGTTATGTAGCTTTCCGATATAACGTATAACGTTATGTAGCATTAGGTTATTACGCATACTGTTATGTAGTATTACGTTATACCGTATATCGTTATGTAGCTTTCCGATATAACGTATAACGTTATGTAGCATTAAGTTATAACGTATAACGTTATGTAGCATTACGTTATAACGTATAACGTTATGTAGTATTACGTTATAACGTATAACGCTATGCAGCTTTACGACATAACGTATAACGTTATGTAGCATTACGTTATAACGTATAACGTTATGTAGAATTACGTTATAACGTATAACGCTATGCAGCTTTACGACATAACGTATAACGTTATGTAGCATTACGTTGTAGCGTAGAACGTTATATAGTATAACGTTATAACGTATAACGTTATGTAGCATTACGTAATAACGTATAACGTTATGTAGAATTACGTTAGAGCGTATAACGTTATGTAGTATTACGATATAACGTATAACGTTATGTAGCTTTACGATATAACGTATAACGTTATGCAGCATTACGTTGTAACGTATAACGTTGTGTGGTATTACGTTATAACGTATGACGTTATATGGCAATACGTTATAGCGTATAACCATATGTAGCATTACGTTATGACGTATAACGTTGTGTAGTATTACGTTATAACGTATAACGTTATATGGTAATACATTATAACGTATACCGTTACGTAGCTTTACGATATAACGTATGACGTTATGTAGTATTCCGATATAGCGTATAACGTTATGTACCATTACGATGTAACGTATAACGTTATGTAGCATTACGATATAACGTATAACGTTATGTAGCATTACGTTATAACGTATAACATTCTGTAGCCTTCCGTTATAACGTATAACGTTATGTAGCATTAGGTTATTACGTATACTGTTATGTAGCATTACGTTATAACGTATAACGTTATGTAGTATTACGTTGTAACGTATAACGTTGTGTAGCATTACGTTATATCGTATAACGTTATATGGTAATACGGTATAACGTATAACGTTATGTAGTGTTACGATATTACGTATAACGTTATGTAGCTTTACGATATAACGTATAACGTTATGTAGCATTAGGTTATAACATATAACGTTATGTAGCATTACGTTATAACGTATAACGTTATGTAGTATTACGTTATAACGTATAACGCTATGCAGCCTTACGACATAACGTATAACGTTATGTAGCATTACGTTATAACGTATAACGTTATGTAGCATTACGATATAACGTATAACGTTATGCAGCATTAGGTTATAACGTATAACGTTATGTAGCATTACGTTATAACGTATAACGTTATGTATCATTACCTTATATCGTATTAGGTTCTGTAGCGTTACGATATAACGTATAACGTTATGTATCTTTAAGATATAACGTATAACGTTATGTAGCATTACGATATAATGTATAACGTTATGTAGTATTACGCTATAACGTATAACATTATGTAGCTTCACGTTATAACGTATAACGTTATGTAGTAGTACGTTATAACGTATAACGTTATGTAGTATTACGTTATAACGTATAACGTTATGTAGCATTACATTAGAATGTATAACGTTATGTAGCATTACGATATAACGTATAACGTTTAGTGGCTTTACGATATACCGTATAACGTTATGTAGCATTACGATATAATGTATAACGTTATGTAGTATTACGCTATAACGTATAACGTTATGTAGCTTTACGTTATAACGTATAACGTTATGTAGCATTACGATATAACGCATAACTTTATGTAGCTTTATGATATAACGTATAACGTTATGTAGCATTACGATATAAT